>NC_139000.1:6852200-7016656 GCF_964374135.1 Grampus griseus
AGGACCTGGGGCTGCCCTTGGCTACTCATCTCCCGCTCCTCCTTCCTCCGGGCGGCCACACGCTGAACACAGCCTAAAGCAGACCACTGCTCACCACCTCCACGCCGAACCCTCACCTAGGCCACCAGCCTCGCAGGTGGGGCCGCCTCCACCCACCCACCCCGGGCCCTTCTCCTGTGCAACCCCCGCCCCCCCACCCCCGGCAGCTTCCCACAGACAGCTCCCAGCCTGGACCTCAAACCCCTCAGCAGAGCTCACGAGGGGCCCCCCACCAGGGCCCCCGCCCACCCCACCCCCACCCACCCCACCGCCCACCCCCGAGCCTGGCCTCCCCCGCCCTGCCTCCCAGCCCTCCCCACCCCCCCCCACCGCCCCCTGCCCTGGCCTGCAGCTCTCCCCGTGGCCCTTCCTCCTCGGTGGGGTCTCAGCTCATGTCTTTCCTGACCCTTGTAGCTCAGGCAAACTCCCCCGCTGACCCTCTCTAATTAACTGCTCTCATTTCCTTTGTAGGAACATGCCACTACCTAACATCCTGGTATTCGGGGATTTACTGTCCCCAACGCTAGAATGAGAACTATGTAGCCACTGTTTGTGAAATGAATGAATCTCAAAATCCGTGATCTAAGTACTATTTGCCCATTTTTCAGATCAGGAAGCTGAGGCTCAGACATGAAGTCAACTCTCAGGGTCTCCTAGCTACCACGCAGCGGGCTTTGGGTTGCACTCACGTCGGCCTGGCTCCTGGCCAGCAGGCTCTCTGTGCCCTGTGCAAGGCCTCCCCTCCGAGGCTGGCAGAGAGGCCAAGGGCTCTTGTTCTCAGAGGAGGCTCGTCTGAAGACAGAAGCCAAGTCTCAGGCACTGCAGCCCCACAGAGACTCCCAACTCCAGCAGGACAGGGACATGAGGCGTGGAGGAGAGCGAGCACAGAGCACCCCCTTAAAAACTGCAGGGGCGCGGTTCACAGCTAGGCCCAGTCCAATGGCTCCCCAGGCCAGTTCGGGGCTGACCCAGGGGTTCAGAAAGGCTGCCTTGATCAGGAAACAGCCGCAGCGACCGCGGAGCGTTTGCTACGGGCAGGCCCTGCGCTGAGGACTTCACACCCCTCATTTTCTCCTGGCAAGCGCCCTGTGAGTATCCCCATTTTAGACATGAGGAGGCTGAGGTTCAGAGAGATTCAGGAACTTACCTAAGACCCTGCAGCTGAGGGTGGAGACAACCGGGATTTGAACCCGGGTCTCCACTTCGGAACCGCCTAGGCAACCCAGACCCCAGCTGGACCAGCTCAAGCCCCAGATTCCGTGGCCCAAGGGAAGGGGACTTGATGGGGGACAAACTGTCCCGTGGAGAAGGAACACTCATGTGGCATGAAAAGACACACACAGGTGACAGGTGTAAAGAGAGGCTTTAATCTGAAGAGCAATGAAGGCGCCAAGGGCTGGGGCCCAGGGGGCACAGGGAAGGAGGGGCCAGGAAGCTGCGGTCTGGACCCTGGGAGGGAGGGAGGGAGGGACGGAGGGAGGGAGGGACCGAGCCTTTCCTAGGAAAACTATTGCTGTGACTCCTGCAGCTCGTGTCCCAGCCTCTGCCCAGGCCGTCGGCCTAGACCTGAAGGCCAAGCCCCTGAATTGTGCTTCTCGGGTGCTCCCCCTTCCCAAAGGCTGTGTGGACCCAGATACGGGGAGGGGGCGGTGGAGACGGGCCGACCTGGGCTTGGGCAGGGAAGAGTCTGCGAGACCCAGGCCTGGGAGCAGCGCCCCCCGCAGAAGAACATTCTGGAACTGGCCTGCAGCTCCCAGCACCCCCTCACCCCCCAGGTGGGCCTGCCCGGCCCAGCTCCTGCTGGTCGTCGGAGCCCATTCTGGAACTCCAGCAGGCAGAGTCCCGGGCGGTGGGAGGGCGAAGGGAGTGGGCTGCTGTTTTCGGAGCCCTCCTGCGGCGCACTCACCCACCGCCCAGCTAGAGGGAAGCAGCAGCAGCGAGGGGCGTGAGGGTGAGCCCAGGTTCCCCGCGGCCACACTGGCCCCGAGCCCACCCCCCTTCCTTCAGAGCTTCTGCCACCCCCTCCCAGCCAGGGAGAGCTCTGGAAAGGCAGGCCTCACCCAATCCGCCGGTGAGCTAGCCCTGCCGGCGCCCTCCAGAGGCCACCCTTGAAGCAAGAGCCAAAGAGCAGAAAAGCAAGGATGAGGCACTGGACACAGGTGCCCACGGGCCCAGCGGGCAGGCGTGAGGACGAGCTGGGAGGGTCACCGGCCAGAACAGCCAAGGCTTCCCCCACCCCCACCCCCGGGCTGGCCGCCAGCCTCAGCGTCCAGCCCTCAGGACACCCAGACACCCACCCAAACAGGGCTCGGGAAGTTGACCCCCGGCGTGGGGAACAGCTGCTCCAACCCCTAGAAAGACAACCCGGCAAGGGAAAGCAAGGGCAACTGCACACACCTCCCTCCCCACAGTGGCCCGGACAGCCTGCTCTCAAATGGGACTGAACAGGGAGGAGAGGGGGCCCAGGGACCCTGCACCCGCCCCTCTCTCCTTGCCCGTCCGCCACAGGGCAAGTCAGGAAACTGGCCACACTTTGGTCACTTCTCCCACCTTGGGTCGTTCAGCCTTATGCCCTGAACCTCCCTCAAGCCCACGCTCACCACCCACCCCAGTAAACAGCCTCTCATCAAACAGAAAGAACACAGGGAGGGGGTGGGGAGGGGGCCACAGCCGGGGTGGGGGAGGGCGGGCACTAGCACGACGTGACCGGATGGATGGGCAGCAGGCTCCCGAACTTGAAGTGCTGGATCACGGGGAACTTCTCCAGGCACTGCGAGGAGGAGGGAGCAGACAAGAGAGGTGAGGGCCGCCTCCGAGGGACCCCTGGACGACTCCGGAGGCCCGGAGCAGCGCAGCTCCAGCAGGTGCCCACCCAGGGCCCAGGAAGCAGCCAGGCCTTTGGCGAAGGGCAGAGCTTCCGACCCATTCCTGATCACCCCCTCCCATCCAAAGACCCCGCACTCCACGACAATCAGGTCAGGTCCACCAAATAACGAGAATGAGAGCGAGTGAGAGGGACCGAGGGAGGGGGGAGGGAGAGAAGGCAGCCTAACCCCACAAGGCGGCCGCCAAGAAGAGAGGCAGCCGTGACATCACTTGGCCCAGAGGGACAAGTTGGGGACCAGAGGTGAAAAGAACCCTCCAGATCATGGGGGTTCTCCCAGCCCTGGAGAAGAGGTGTGGGGATACTGGGACCCAGGCCCCAGAAGGGTCCAAGGCCCATTTTCCCAATGTTCAGTTCTCTGGACTGAAAAAGGCATCTTGGCACTTCCGAGTGAGACAATAAGAAGCAGCTGACAGCCTCCCCACCCCCAGGGCAATTCCCAGCAGCCCTGTGCCTGGGGCAGAGCACAAGAGCGCTGCAGGGGGATGGCTGAGCAGGGGATGGCGCTGCTCCCTGAACCCAGCCCAGCCAGGGCCTCGGCCCCAGGGCTCTGGCAGAGGAGGGGAGACAGAGAGCAGCAGGACCGACCAAGAAGCTGGCCTGGCCCACAGGCAGCCGGAGCCCAGGCCCACAACGCACAGCACCGGGAAGGTGACGGGCCCCCGGCTCCCAGCCCCCCGCACCAACCCTGCCATGCCTGCCCACCACACAGGCAGCAGCCCCGCACGTGTGAAGAAGGATCTGCCTCCTCTCAGACCTCTGGCCACAGCAACAGGCAGCATGTGCACCTCCTGGCTGGGGTGCAGCAAGACTTATGGCCTCCGAGAGGGTGAGAGTTCCATCCTGTGACCGTGCTCTCCTCCAACTAACTCAGAGAAATAAAGGCACGCCAGCGCTGGCCCAGGTTCCCTCACCTCAACAACCAGCCGCAGAGGTGAGGAGGTCTCTGCCCAGCTGTGTGTGTGTGTGTGTGTGTGTGTGTGTGTGTGTGTGTGTGTGTGTGTGTGTGTGTGTGTGTGTGTGTGTGTGTGTGTGAGCACGCGCTCACATGCGTGTCAGAGTGGGGGGTGGGCCACAAGGCCTGAAGGAAGGGACATCTACAGTGGAAGGATGGGGAACCAAGCTCTGTCTGTGTGGGAGCAGAGCTCCAGGCCAGCCAGGCTCCTGGGCCTGGGGCACAGAAAGTGGGGAGCAGGCAGCTGGGGGTCGGCGGGGGGCGGGGGGGGAGGGAAGAGCAGCAGATCCAGAAAAGGCAGCTTCCATTGTGCTTACGTCATGGAGGAAGTGGTGGGAGTTTGTCAAAGGGGAGCCCCCCCAGGGTCCTGGAATTCCAGAAAGGGTCAAAGGTCAACCTGCTTCTAGCTTTCAGGCCTGAGAAACTGCGAAGGCAAGAGGCCTAGGGGGACGGCCCAGGGGCAGAGGTTCTCTCCACTCTGCCCTCAGGGACCCAGAACAAGCTTCCCCAAGGCCTGGGGCAGGGCGGGGGGCGAGGAGCTGGCCTAAAGGCAAAAGGCTGCTTGGGGCAAAGGAAGTCGGGGGCTCCAGGGTCACAGCAGAGGGAGCCTCTGGCCAGGCCTTTCTCCAGTGACCGGTTCCCCTGCGCTCCCCGTGTCCTGGGCAGAGCAACAGCTTCCGCCTGCCCATGTGCAGACCTTCCAGCTGGAGGCCCTCCCAGGTCCCGGCGACTCAGGGGAAGAAGGGGCTCCCCAGGTCCTGACAGGCCCTTCTGAAGGGAGCCCCAGCACAGTGACAGCCCTCAGGAAAGACAGACCCCACCCCCCACAAGGGTCCCGGAAAGCATCTGGTTCTTCAGTTCAGAAAGGCTGAACTGACAGGCAGTTTGGAGATGCAGGCAGCTGGTCCCAGATCCCGATGCCAGGCCCGGTCAGGCCTCTGTGGCAGCTCAGGGGACCCGCTCCCCTCCAGCAGCCATCTCTGGCCAGGGGCTCTGGCCTTTGCTAACCCCCATCTGGACTTCAAGAATGGTGAGCCTCAAAGGTCTTCCGCAAGGACCAAGAACGGGTCTGGAGAAGCAAGTCCTTGCCTTGCTTTCCCCTGAGCAAAGAGCATGTGACCACAGGACTCACAGGGACCAAAGACTAAGGGCAACCTGCTAGCAACTTGCCAACGAGTGTCGCACGTCACAGAGGCTTGGCGTCCTTACACTAAAGGCAGTGAGTTCCAGCGCTGTCCTACAAAGCCGTGTGGCCGCCACGCAGCGCCCGGCAGGCTGCGTGCGCCCAGGGCTGGAATTTCCGGGTCTCAGGAAGGGCGCTGGGTTATCTGCTCGTGCTCCCTCGTCTGGTCCTGAGCTGTGGGCACTTTTCAGTGGCTGACCTCCTTGGGCTCAACATCCAGAGAGATACTGACAACCGTTACACCACGGACCGTTTCGTCTGTGTGGCCCCATCACCGCCTCTAATCTTAATCTGCTCCTCCCTCAACGTGTCAGCCAGAGTTCTTTTGCCTTTGGACAGGGCAGGTAGGGAAAGGAGGCAGGGTCTCCTCTGCCCTTAGGGGCCCAGGTCAAGCTAAGTTTAGTCACTCGAGTAAGAGCCTGCAGAAAGGACGGATCTTACCAAAGAGTCCCGTCTTGGGGGGGGGCGTGGCCAGCAGGGAGTCCCCTTCAGCACCCACTGTGGGACTGGGGCGGGCAGGGGTGTCAAGAACAACAGAACACGCAGAGGGCAGGACCCCAGGTGCTCCCCAGCAGGAGGGCCAGCGTGGAGGGCCGGGCTGCGGCCGGAAGGAGCCTGCACAGCCCCAGCAAAGGCTCCTCTCAGATTAGAGAGGTATGTGGGCTGGAACCTAAACACAGGATGTGAAGTCCAGAGGAAGGGGACCGGAGGCGGAGGGGGCGGAAGGGAGAGAGAAGGCCAGGCCCGGTCAGTTCCAGAGCCTTTAACCCCTTCAGGGCCACGCAGAGGGATCCAGGCCCACTGGAAGCGCTGGTACTACCAAACGCACCCAACCCCCTACAGCCTGCCCTCCCTGCTCCTCTGCCTCTGTTGATGGGTCTGAGTGAGCTCTGGGTGTAAGGAGGCCACCCGAAGAACCCCCCGTCCCCAGGAGAGGAATGACCAAGGGTCAAGAGAGGCGCACCTGCAGGGCAACACCTGAGACCACCAGCCTGAGGGTGAAAAGAGGGGACTTTGGGACCCACTCCTCCAGGTGAGGGACTTCACGCCCAGGCCCTCCCCTGGCCAAGGTCAAGCAGTTCCAGGATTGGTCTGCATAAGATGTGCAAGGAGCCAGAGGAAAGCACGGGGTGGGAAGAAATGTCTCCTCCCTACTTGCCAGAAAAGAAGCCACCTCCTTGGCTGGGAAAAGGGTGCCAAAGAGGCGAGCAGAGAAGGGCAGGAGAGGGGGCAGCCGCCTCCCAGCGCGGGGAGCTCTGGAAACCCAGACCTCCCCCTGCCTCTCTGCCTGGAGAGCAGCGAGGACCACCTCAAGTGGTTATTAACAATGCCAGCTCCCGGCCTCCCACCTGCCCGGCGATCAGACCCACCAAAGTTGGAGAAACATCACTTCGGATGATGCCTCCGAAGGATAAAACCCTTTCCCAGGCCTGTTTTCATTTTCGTGTCCCCACAGGAGACAGAGCTGAGAAGGGCCTCCAGCCATCTGACAAGTGGGAACAGAGACCCCCGAGCAGCGGGGCCATGGCTCAGTCACAGGGCAGAGCTGGGCCTCAGTCCAGTGCTTTTCTGACTGCCCATCCCACAGACAAGAGATGCTGAGGCGTCAAGCGTCAGAGGGGCGGGCTGGCAACTCAGAACTGGATTCAGAGCAAAACAGCGGGGTGGGGATGAGGGCGAAGCAGCCCAGGACCCAGCGTGCAGGCCAGTCCCCACTCACCTCGGCCTTATACATGCGGATGAGACCCTGGTTCACTTTGGACCAGGAGGGGACGGCACTGATGTTCCACAGCTGGTTGGAGTGCTCTGCAAAGGGGCCTGTCTTCATCTGGAAAAAAAAAGAGTCCACAAGCTGGAGAGATGGGTCGCCCGGGAGCCCAACCCCTGCTCCCCTGCAGCAAGGTTGCGGGAGCATACACACGTACACACACGCGCAAGTTGCAGGCCCGTACATATACGTGGACACACACACAAGGGCCAGGACAGGGTCCCTCTTGGCCTGCCACAGGCAGAGCTGGAAGAGCTGAGGGAGGGGTCGGTTTGGGGGAGGGCCCAGACCAAACCCAGGCATCTGACTGCCCTCTGCATGGCAGGCGGAAGGAGAAGGAAAAGAGGGGGCAGACATGAGCCACAGGGTACCTGCAACAGATGCGGGAGGAAGGTCTGTTTAGAAAGCCAGCCTGACCTGGCAGGGGAGTGGGGAAGGGAGGGCAACGGCAGCGACGGCTCTGTTCCCAGTCCCTCCTCTTGGAAGGAATTCTGCGGCAAGCCCAGTGGAGCCCCCACGATATCAGAAACCACTGCGCTGAGACGAGGAAGAGCTCGTGTACCTGAGTGCACCCCGCGAGCAGCACAAGGCCAGCGTGTCTGTGTTTGCTAACAAGCCGTTCACAGTCCCCCGCCACACAGTCCCCTCCCGGGCTTTGAAGCAACACTGATGATGCTGGGGGAACGGGTCTCAGCACCCGCAGCCCCAGGTTTCAGAAGAAAGAGTTTCAAAAGCAAAGAGGCTGAGCTGGCAAGAAAGCAGACTTGGACCTTGAGGAGGTGGAAGGTTCCAGAAGAGGCTGTGTGTGGAGGCGGGGCTGGTGGAGAGCTGTTCCAGAGAGGAGGGATGGGTCTCCATACTGGGCACCATAAGCATGAGGTCCCAGGAACACAAACCCCCCACCCTTCAGCTGCGGCCTCGCCTGGGGACCCGCTCTCGCAGGCCTCTCACTCCTGCAGCAAGGCAACTCTCACAAAACTGTAAGATCTACGTCGAAAAAGATGCCATTCTACCCTTGCCATCTCCCTCCCCTGGCCCAAGTCCCCCCAAAGCCTGTCTCAACCCCCGGGGTTCGAGCAGTGAGGCCATGGCCCATGGTCCCCACAGGGCTTCTCCTGGGCCAGTCCCTTCACCCAGAATCTTTCCCCTTCTCTCTGTAAGGCTCCCTCCTCCAGGAAGGCAGTCAGGAGCCCCCAGCCTGCAGGGGCTTGGCCTTCAGGGTGCTTTGTTCCCAAAGTCCCACTCCGTCAGGCTCCACCCCGCCCTCCCCTCGCCCTGCCCCGCCCCTTCCCCAGGCTCTGGGCCCCACGGGAGGAGCGCCAGGCTCTAGCCCTCTCCTGCACACTTCCAGGCCCTGAGAAGCTCAGGGATCACTGGAGCTGGGGAACCAGTTTCACTCTGGACTAGCCCCCGTGAGCGAACCACCCAGGAGGCACCCTGCTGGCTCTGTCACAGTCGCAGCTCCAGGGGTCTGCTCAGCGAGGGCTCCGTGGCCAAGGCTGGCCCAGGGACGTGGGGAAACCAGGGGTTCTGCCTGTGGGCCAGCCTCCCCCGCTAGGGGCACGGGGTGGGGAACCCAAAAGGCCTCTCTGGCCCGCTGGCAGAGCCGGGGGAGGCGCGAGCTCCGGAGCCCCAGTGGCCTGGGCCGCCTCCATGGAAAGGCCAGAGATGCTATTTAGGGGGGCTGCCCCCACCCCCAGCCCCAGCCTTCAGGGTCCCAAGGTCTCCTCAGGTCCTTCAGAAGGAGCCTCTGCAACTCTGGAAAGGAAAGCAGATAAGGGGGGAATGGGGTCAAGAAGACAAAAAACATTCGCTCATTCCAGCCACAAAGGGAGAAGAGAAGGAGCGAGAAGCAGCGAGCGAGCTGCAGGCCCGCAGTGACCCCAGGGGGATCGCATGAGTCAGAGCAGCCATATTGAGCAGGAAATTACTCACAGACGCTGCGTTCCTGCCTCTCCACTCCCAAGAGAATCGGCCTTTTGTAAATGGTTCCTCTGTCAGTAACTGAGGGGGGTGGGGTGGGGGGAGGCTCTGCACAGCGCCTTCCTGTCAGCTCCTTCCCTTCCAGCTGAAATCTGATCCCTCCCTTCCCAAAACTCCAAATTTAGAAGCCAGATTGAAACTGAAATTCTTTTCCTGCCTGCCCTGGGCTCTTAAAGGCGCCAGGGCTGCATTTCCTGAGGCGGCAGGAGCCCTGCAAGGTGAGGTCCCGCATTAGGGACGCTCAGGGCCACCGGGGCAGGTCGCAGGCTGGTCCCGGCGGGAGGAAAAGCACGGTCTCATTTCCAACTTCTTGTCTGTTAAATCCCGTAGCTGCACCAGCTCTAGTGATCCCTGGGGTCTCCAGAGGCAACACCGCCCCCTTCCTGACCACAGCACACAGAGCTCCACGCAGGCCGCCAGGTCCCCACGTCCCAGCGTCAGGCCTCGGGCCCCCCTCACCACCAACTGGGGGCTGCGAAAACCCTGGTCCGGGTGGTGAGCCCAGACTCCGGAGAACTAGCACAATGTGTGCCACCGTCAGGAGCTGCGCCAGCCTGCTCTAGGCTGGCCGAGTGGGTGAGAGGGGCTCTCGCCGGTCACTCAGCTCTGGGGCACGTCCCCTGCTAGCGGCCAACGTCCACCACCAGGCCCAAGCACCGAGGCCCCGGGCGAAAACCAGGCCTCGCAGAGGGCGTGTGGAACCACCAAGGAACTCCAGGGCCTGCCGGCCTCCTGCCAGTTCTTGCCTCTCCCTCAACTGTTACCAAAACGTCCGAGTTCAATGTGTCTTTAGTGCCACCTAGTGGCCACTGTAGGATTCCCTCTAGCAGAGGACCTGGGTCCCAGACTGGAGCAAAGCTTTGGGGTTTTCACACCAGCATAATCGAACAAACAAACAAGGAAACAAAGTTTTAAGCTGGAGTCAATTCCCATACTCCCTGAGGCCCAGCCTGGCGTTCCTCCTTTAGTTAGTTACTGACAGGGACCCAGGGGCTTGGCCAGCCGGAAGGGCTTAGCCTCTTACCCCCAGGAGCGGGCGAGGCCACCCCTTCTCCTCACCCAGCTCCTCCTGGGGTCTCCCCAGCTCCGCACACCCTCCCGTTCTACTCTGGAGAGAGCAGCATGTGACTGGTTCTCAAGGCAGCGAGCCAGGCTGCCCCGGAGTCCTTCCGACCTTGGGCTGCCTACAGTGCTGAAAGCAGCAGATCCCAGCTGTCAGGACGGCCTTCATTTGCTGACTTGGAGAAACGCGGCATTCCCCTCTGGCCTCTGCAGTTGGGCGCAGGCCTGAGCCGACTGCTGACCAGGAGAGTCTGGAGCTATGGCTGCTTGGCCAGGCGTCTCCCCCTCTTCAGGGGGCTCAGAACGGGCAGCCAAGAGAGAAGCCCGCACAGGCAGGGGCACCCACGGGTGTGCGAGGGACATCACCGGGCCAGCAGGAATGCCTGCGGGCGTCAGGAAGGAGAACGGGGGCGAGACCCTCTCCAGGCGGCAGAGCCAGGGTGCCCTCTGGGAGCCTGCGGGGTGGGTACCAGGCAGGGAGGATGAAAGGTCCCCACACCTCCTGAAAGAGAGGCCCGAGCGCAGTGGGTCCCCAACTTTCATGCCTGATCACCCGGCATATGTGTTTAAATTCAGGTTCCTAGCGCTCGTCCCCCAAGATTCTGATTCAGAAAGCTGAGGTGGGGCCCAAGAACGTGCATTTTCACAAGCTCCCCAGGTGACCCTGAGGAAGCGGTCCAAGGCTGCACTGGCGGGAGGCCCTACTTTAGCAGGACAACGACACCCAGTTAAACGACCCCCGCTGGGTGGGCTGGGGGTCCAGGCCTGCTCACTTGCACTTCCAGCACCTCCCTTGGCCCAGGTCCAGCAAAGGCGTGTCCCTTCAGCAGGGATCTGTCCCGCCTTCCACTCCAGTCTCTCCAACTCTTGCAATGGCTTTGTCGCACACGTCCACACACACACAGCTCTGCAGACCCTGTGGCCCCCACCCTTCAGACCTGCTGCGTCGGCCACCAAGTCCACCTAATGACCAGGTCTTAATCCGTCGGCTCCAGTAGAAACCCCAGAGTACTGATTTAGAGGAAGAGAGCCTGGACAGTCAGAAGGTGGCTTAACCTTTCAGAGAGGCCTGGCTGGGCTTCCTTCTCAACAACCCACTTCAGGGCTTGGCCCTGCCATCTTCAGACGGCAGCTCCGGCTCCTGTGTCCAAAGCCACCAGCCTCAGCCCCTTTTGGCCCGGAGGCTGCCGCGGGCCCCTCCCTCAGCCCTTCCGCTCACCTCGGTGATAAACAGGACGCACTCCAGGAACATGTAGTCCTTGTGGCACTCGTTCACGGCCTTCTCATCGACAAAGTGCCTGGGCTCCAGACACGGGTGGTCTGGAAACAGCAAAGAGCCCCGGGGTTTAGAAGCAGGCGTTCGCGCCGGCGGGGCACCGCAGCCCGGTGCCACCTGCACCCACCGCACGGCTGCGGTCCTGCCCACCGCCCTCAACGCCTGACCTCGCTGGAGCCATCGATGGCCCTGTGCAGGTCTGTACTCTGTGTAATAAGCTCCGGCCCTGCTGCTTTCCAGCCATGCCACCCAGTTGCCTCACCCGTGCAGTGGGGCTGTGGGGTGCCACCTGAACGTCAGAAGCACCGTGAAGCACTCGGCACGGCGCCTGCACGGGTGAGTGCCGCTCAGCGGTTTGCCGGCAAAGAGCCTTCCCAGGGTGCTTGCGTGATCTGCCTGAAGCACAGAGAGCAGTGCCTGGCGCAGGGAAGTACTCAACAAAGGGTCGTTTATTAATGTTACTCCGTTAGGCAGTTAATCCTACGTGGAAACAGACGTGGACCCTTCACCCACTCTGGCTCGCCCGTGGGAAAGTGGGAGGAACCCCCAGAGCGGGCCCGGAGCGAGCAGCAGCTCCTCGATGGGCGCCCCCTGCGCACGGCTCGATAATAACAGCGGATGACGCTGGTCACTGAGTCAAAAGAACCCCTCATTTTCAACATAAAACCCCGCAGCTGCCGCCAGGAGCCGGGGCGCATCTCACACCGGTCCATTACGCGCCAGGTGCCCTCGCCCCAGCCCGTCGCTTTCCATCATGTGCCTCAGCCTCCCCAGCCTGCACGCCAGCCGCAGCAGAAGGTCGGCGGCAAGCAGCCTCCGTCAACAGCCGGTCTAATGCCTGCTTTCCGAGCTGCCACTGTGTGCCCTGGGCAGGAGGGGAGGGAGGAGGGCCAGGGCACCTCAGTACCTATCAGCTGCGAACTGCCCCAGATGAAGGGCAGAAACTGGAAGTCATCCAGGCCCCACACGCCCTGGCTGCCGGCCGGCTCCATCCTGTACGTCTTCTGGAGCTTCCGCATAACCTCAAGGTACCTGCACAGGAGGGCAGGGAAGGGAGGGGAGGTGGCAAAAAGCAGAAAGACAGTCTCAACCCTTCGGCCAATGGGAACAAAGGAGGCCGGAAATAACCACCTGAGAGTGTAACAGATCTCCTTTTCAACGAAACCCTGCATGCCTGTGTTACGCATCAGCTGATACACTCAAAATTATGGAACTTCATTTTCTTCCCTCACACTCAGCCTCTTTTGGCCCAGCAAAGGGGCAAAACACCAACTGGGAAAGGAGGTTAGTGCCATCACCTCCTGACAACTTGAGAGCCTGGGCAGGAGCCGCAGCTTCTCTTGCTTCGGGTTGCCCATAGGAAAGCTGATGGGAGTCCAAGGAGATCATCCCCTAGATCCCTTCGGGAACCGCCCTTGGAGCTGCGGCATCAGCAGCACCAGAGTGGGGCCCTGAACACATGTGTCAGCGCCCTATGGTGACGGAGACACACCCACGTGCCGGGAGGTGGTCTGGGTGGTGAGGGGAGCACGTCAGAGCCTGACTGCTTGGGTTCAGCTGGCTGTGACCTCAGTGAAAGGACCTGATTTCTCTATGCCTCAGTTTCCTCATCTATAAAATGGAAATGAGCGTCTTGGTGAGAATAAAAAGAGTTGTATGTAAAGCGCCTAGAAGTTACCTCTACGCGATAAATGCCACAGAAGCATTAGCGGTCGTTACGTAACATTCCCTTCACTTATTTTTACTTGAACCTGTCAGAAGGAGGAGTCCTGTACACCCTGTTCACAGTCACAGCTTGATTAGGACAGGACAAGAGAAGCAACGGCCCCTCCGGAGCCCCCTCTAGTACCCCGTCCCCAGTCTGATGGTAACAAGGAGGAAAGAGACCCGGCTGCTCCTCCCCCGGCCGCCGCCCCTCCCGCTGGGCTCACTCACCGATTGAACACCTTGAAGACAATGGCTATTTGGTCGTCCACTCGCAGCACCCCTATCTTGCAGAGACAGCAGAGGAAAGCAGCAAAAGCAGCTTCATGTCCTGGGGGAGAAAACACAGCCGAGGTTGACAGTCTTCCAGAAGGCGTGGGACTGTTCTTGGTCCCACCAGAGTCCAAATCACTGCTAACTTCCCCTCTAAGGACGGAGGTGAACATGGAGGTGACGGGGCCTCTTCCCCATCCAGGAAGAACTAGGTTCTTTAAAGAACCACTAGTACTATAATCCTACTCCTGAAAAGGCCCAGGCTGGTGACGCTTCAATAGGCATTCACATCTCATTCTGGGGGTTTAACTCACTCATCAGTTCTGCCCTATTTACGCAGCACCTACTGCAGGTGGCCATCGCCGCCCATGTCAGGCACTAGAGGGACAGAGGCCAGAAGTCCCTGCCCTTGTTTGATAGTTTATGACCTATCAGGATGACAGACATTAAATATACAATCACTTCTATGAACCTACCTCTGAAGGAGAAGGATAGGGTGATAATTGGAGGATATCACAGGGGGATCCTGACATTAGGGTTCAGGAAGGCTTCCCTTCAGAAATAATATTTAATTTGAAAGATGAGTAAGAGCTGGCAAGGCACAGGGCGTGAGGGAAGCAAGAAGGGCACTCTAGCCAGGAGAAACAGCACATGGAAAGGCCCTGAGGCCAAAAAAAAAAAAAAAACAACCACCGTGATATGTTTGAAGAACCCTAGGAAGGCCAGTCTGGCTAAAGCAGAGAGAGCAAGGGAGAAAGTGTAATGCAATGGGGCTGAAGATCAGACAGGCATTTACAGCCACAGGCAAAAAGGAGCCACTGAAGGCTTCGAAGCATGGCCACACTGCAGGGTCAAAGGGCACCCCCTTCCTTCCCAGTCATGTCAAATAGAAATGGTCAGCGCTACAGAAACCGCCAGCTGGACTCTGGGCCGAATCCCATGGTTCATGGTGTCATAATAAACATATCTGGAGGGAGGGGAGGAGAGAATATTTCAGTGGCTTCCTGTCCTATTTCTGCAGAATAAGGGTCCCTCCAAGGGCCTGGAAAGCTTATGAGCTGTTACTTTCACCTGCACAGTTTTTGACCATGACCAGCCAGAGTCCAGGCCACCATCACGCAGGGGCAGTCATCACCCTTGCACAGCTAAGAGCATCTGAGAGTGGAGGAAAAACCCAGCCCCTGCTGACCTGGCCACTCCCCACCTCCAGGTCTTCCTGGTCGGCTGGCCTCAGTCAAAGCGCCGCCCCTAAAAGTCTCACTCGATAATAAGCCTGTTCCTCAGCATCAGGGGAGCAGATGACAGAACTTTCCCATGACCCAGGTCCCAGGGGGCCCTTCTCCAGGCCTGCCCCTGGGGCCAGGGCTCCTCCAGAGGCAAGGGAAGGGCCCGAGAGAGCAGCAGCTCTTGCATTCGCCTGCTTCAGCGTGGAAAGGAAAAGGAAGGCGGGCCTATCAAAGCAGCGACCCTCCTCGGCCACGCCTGACCTAGATAAAGGACGCCCCCCTTCCCTGTTAAGATGCCCACAGCGCTCCCTCTGAAGGGCACCGAGTGGCTAACAGCAATGCGCCACAGCGCTGCCAGAGGCTACCAGGGTCTTTCAGTTCTCAAGGCTTCCGTAAGCGGTTGTCTTGGGATACACTAAGTGCTCAACAAATTATTAGTTTGGTGATGACGATGAGCGCACAGCGAGGCCCTCTTTACAAGCAACAGAAGTCAGCGCTGCGCTTACAGCCACCATGCATGTGGCACCAGCTCCCCCTGGTGGACCACGCCAGAGCAGCAGGCGTCCCTGCACCTGCCGCGCTGCACCCCAGCTGGCTCCCTCACCCCACCAACACAACCCAGAGCAAAGAGGAGGCAACCCGAGAAAGGGCCACTGCGAAGCCAAAAAGGCGCCACCCACGGTAACGGGTACCTGTGCCGTAGTCGATGCGCGTGGAGTTCCCTACTGACTCCTTCAGGTAAACAGCCACCTCGGGCACAGCAGCTGCCAGATGGGTGGGGACCACTGTGGCCACCAAGTTTTCTGCTTCCTGATAACATAAGAGACACAAAGTGGTGGCAGCAGATTAGGCGGCATCTCGGTGGCCAGGTGCCCAGAGGCAGCATCTTGGTTGGAGCCAGGCTGCCACAGCGAGCAGTCCTGGCTCCCTGCTCTGACTGCCCACAGAAGGAAGAGGAGGGAGAGCATTTATTTTCACACAATGGAGACCACCCTGGGGTGGCTCTTCATCTGCTGACCCTCCCTCCAGGGGACACGGTTCTGGGGGCAAGACAGGAGGGATCTAAAAAGAAGCCATTCGACTTTCCCATCTAGTAACTCACTGACACCTCCAGAGATGTCCTCTTTCTTCATACTCCCAGCGAGGGAGTTTGTGCCCGACGTCCACCAGAGACATATGCAAGGACGTTCACGGCAGCATTATTTATAGCAGCCAAAACGTGGAAACAACCCACAACTGAACCGTCCGTCAACGGCAGAATGGATAACTTGTGCTATGGCCTTACCCTGGAGTGCTGCGTAGCAATGAAGAAGACCCACTGCTCCGCACAGCACAGGGAAGTCACGCAATGTTGAGCAAAAGAAGCCAGACATTTACATGAAGTTCAAACACAGGCAAGATCGATCTATAGGCAGCTGTCAGAAGAGTCTGGGGGATATCAACTAGAAAGGGGCACAAAGGCCCTGCTGAAGTGCTGGAATTTTCCGTGGCTTGACATGGACGGATGCAAGGGTAAAAACATGTTAAGATCTATCAAGGGGACTTCCCTGGTGGCCCAGTGGTTGAGACTCTGCCTGCCAATGCGGGGGATGTGGGTTCGGGCCCTGGCCCGGGAGGATCCCACATGCTGCGGAGCGGCTAGGCCCCTGCGCCACAGCTGCTGAGCAACCCCCGCTTGCCACAACTAGGGAGGGCAGGCGCACAGCAACGAAGACCCAGTGCAGCCAAAAATAAATTTATAAAAAAAAAAGATCGATCAAGCTGTACATGACCGACAGCTATGGTTTGTCAGCTTTCTTTAAGTTATAACTTAATAAAAAAAAATACGCCCATGTGCCATCTTAGAGACCAGAAGCAGCCCCAGGCCACTCTTACGTAAGGACAGTGTTTTGCTGGGTCCTCGGGACTCCCCTCTGTTCCATGTGAAAACACTAGGCCAAAGAAACTAGGATGCAAGTTTCTCTAAGTTCAGTCTATAAACACCTGGCATGAGGGACTTCCCTGGTGATCCAGTGGTTAAGACTCTGCGCTTCCAATGCCGGGGGCGCAGGGTTCAATCCCTGTTGGGGGGACTAAAATCCCATATGCCACATGGCGTGGCCAAAAAACAAAGAAACAAAAAAACCCAAAAATCCCCTGGCATGAGAATCTCCCGGAGGCCTGGTGAGAACCTGGACTCCCAGGGGTGGCTATCCTTCATGTTTATTTTTTGTTTGCTTCTAACAGGTATTACCTCTGCATGACTCAAAAATAAATACATTATAAAAGGGATGCATTGAGAAGTCTTACGTCACCCTTTCCCATCCACCCCCTCCCCCCATCCTCAAAAAAAGAAACCACAGCCTTATTTGCCTCTTACATATCCTTCCAGTGCAAACTGAGCAGTACAAACATACCTTTTTTGTTTCCCCTCTTTCTTACCAAAAGGCAGCTTGCCGTGTGCATAACACCCCAGCTCCCCTCTAACCTAACAGTACAGTCGGCCCTTTGTATCCACAGATGGAGAACCCATGGATACAGAGGGCTGACCGAACCTCGCCATTTTATACAAGGGACTTGAGCATCCGCAGGGGGTCCCGGAACCAATCCCCCACAGACGCCGAGGGACCACTGGAAGTTGCGGTCCCTTCCCGAGTTCCCAGCGATTCTGATATCCGCCAGCTTTCTCCCCAGCCCAGCCCCCAAGCCTGTCCTGCAGCAGCCTCACCTCGTCCAGTTTGGCATACCAGGTCCTGTAGGCCTTGTTCCCAAATCGAGAGGGCTGGTCCACTGGAGGAGTCTCGTCAATCCACCTGTCCAGCGTGTTAAGAAGAGCGACCAGTTTCTCAATGGCCTGTGGAGGCAAGGAGAGGGGGCCAAGCCACGATGACTAGTGTCCCCAGGCTAGAGCCACAGAGGGAAGAAGTCCCAACTGCTGCTGGACAGTGACAGCAAGGCCTGGCACCACTGGCATCTCCCTGCTGTCCCCCCGTCTTCCCAACCACCCCGAATATGAAGGAGGGGACAGGTGAACACGGTGAGCCTTACAGAAAGGACCCAGCACTAGGCTGAAGGACCAGCGTGGCTTCTGCACCCGGCTTCTCTAGCCACAGCTCATCCGGGGGAGCTGCCGCACAAGCACAAGCTGCAGCCCTGACCTGCTTTGCTACGTTTCATTGGTGTCTTCCGTTTAGTACACAATACCTGCTCAGCACTGAAAACAGATATGTAAAAAGGAAGAAAACAAAAATGACCAATGATCCTGCCACCCAGAAATCAACACCATAGGTGTACCCCGCTTTTCGAAAGTTCACTTTTCGCCGCTTTACTTTTACGGAAGACCTACATTAGTAGCTGTTTTTGCTAACAGAAAGAAATCAAGAGGGTTTTCACTTTACACTACTTTGGTTTACAAAAGGTTTCGTAGAAACGCTCTACTTTCAGATAACGGGGGAACCTGTATTAACATTTTAACGTACTCTTCTACTGCATCTTTTTAATAGTGTTTTCCATGGCTTATCATGGTGAGAATTTTGAAGGCAGCTTGACCTGCCTTCAAATCACAGCTAAAACACCATTTCGTTGCCGCAAGACCTTGACCAAGTGACTTTAACTCTCTGAGCCTGTTTCCTCATCTCAAAAATGGGCATGATGGAAAATAACTCCAAGGGCCGTCACAAGGACTAAGTGACAACCCATGAAGCATGCTAGCACAGTGCCTGGCACAGGGTGATGGTATACATCCACACACAGACTCTAAAACAGGCGTCACAGGGCACACGCTGCTTCATAGCCTGATCAGTTTCCTCATGACCCTTGTTCCACAGCAACATGGAAACATAATTTCGCAAAAGCCTCTAACAAGTGAATAATAGTTCACTGTACCAATGTACTGTGATTTACTTACCAAATCCCTCACTGTTAAATGTTTGGGTTACTTCCAATTGTTCACGCCATGAAAAATACCCTTTGCAGAAATGCTGGGTCAGAGGTGCGAACGTGGGTAACGCTTTGTACGGCCAGCAGTGTCTGAGACCCATCTCTCATCTCTCACCTCTATCTTTCCTACAGAGGGCAGGGACTAAGGAGTGGAATCAGTGTGACAGGCCAGGCAGCGTTAGCACACCAAATGTTACTCATCGAGGACATCAGGTGATGCTATCTATCTAAAACAAAGGTCTGTGAGGGCAGCTCCAGAAGTGCCCCTTCCAGAGGTAGCTCGCAGAAATGGGCCAGGACAAAGGTAACGAAAGGCTCGGGGAGCACACGACACAGGGGACAGGTGGGCCGGGAGGAGGGGCCTTGCCCAGAAGCAGATCTCGCCTGTGTCTGCCGGGTACAAATGGTATAAGGAGACACCTCCAGGCGCTCCTGGAGGGGTAGGAACTAGCAAGAGGTGCCCATGGGAAAAGGGGCAAAGGCACAGAGGGCGAGGCACGGTCAGGTCTGCCACTGCTGAGACTCTGCAGAGAAGTGGTCCTGAGAGCTGAGTGTGTATTTGTGGGGAGGGAAAAGGCGGCCTTGAGCTAACGGGGTACGTGGTAGCCCGTGCCCCCCGCACCGGGAGGCACAAACCACACTGCAGTCCGTGCCGTCCACACAAATAGCAACGTGACAGTGGCCCTGATGCTGTCCTCCCTCACCTCCCCTTTCCCTATGCTTGGGGCCTGGGAGAAGAGGAAAATTATCTGTAAGAGGAGAAAGTTCCCTTTATACCTGGCTGTGGCCAAGGGCCAGCGTGACAAAGAGCTGCGTTGCTGAAATGTGACCAAACGCACTGCCAGAGCCTGGCTTTGTGAAGAACCAGGTCGCCAGGAAGAGCTGATAAGGACAGAGCAAACCTAACCCCATGCAGCAGCTGGGACTTATAAGGGATGGTGCAGTAATCCTGGCCCCAGAAGCACCAGAACAGATTCCCCAGAGAACTGTCTTCTCGGTGAGGCACTGAAGGGGATATAAAGAAGGTGCTTGAAGCCAGCGGGGGCCAGGCCCCAGCTGCTAGCTCAGCTGGGCCAATGAATAATTAAAAGTCTCCTATAGCTCCTCTTTCTGGAGAGGGTTTTTGAAGGCAGGGGCTGCCTCTGTTGTTTGGCTTGTTGCGGGGCGAGGGTTGGAGGGCAGGAGCTGCGGGCTGAAGCCCCTAGGACGCACGAAGAATAACTTGAGCCACGCTCCTCCTCCTTGGACCAAAGGTTCCTTTTCAGATTTCATGGACCAGTAAAATTTTCTCCAAAATCTTACTTGCCAAATTTAAATTCTGCCCTCATTTAAAAAAATCAAACAGAACAACAACAAAACATAAGCCTCCTATCTACTATCACCTTTATTTTACAAAAATAAAACATTTTAACCCCCAAAGAATAGGACAGACATAATTTCAGAAGGAAGGAGCGCATTCTAAACATGGGTCTAGATGATCTCATACATTCCCCTTGCTGCGGGTGGTCTGCAAGCCGCCCCCAGGCCACTCCGCCCTCTCCCCCACCCCCCACAGCCGCAGCCGCCTCTCCCTGCCTTGAGAGGCAGGAGAAGCGTCAGGGGAGCCACAGCAGCTGGCCTGGCAGGAAGGGAGGCCGCGTGCTGTGTGCGGTGCCTTCTGCCGCCACTGCCAGCCACAGGCAGAAGCCGGGAGACCTCTGGAGACCACACGGGCCACCCCTGTCCTCTGAGTGAGAATGAACCCAGCTCAGGAGCCCCAAGTGCAACAGCATCAGTGTTACTAGAAATTAAAACTGAAAACCAGCTAACGATAACAATAGCTAATAATGACAATGCCATCTAGTATGTGCCAGGCTCTGTGCTAAAAAAAAGAAACCTACACACGGGATCTCCCCAGGGGCCATGAGGAGGTCTGTGGCTCTTCCCATGAGGAGACGGAGCGTCAGAGGCGACAAGGCCACGCAGCTCAGAAGTGAGAGGTTATCAAAACCTGATCAGCCAGACTGCAGAACCCAAGCACTTAACCAGGTGCAATCCTGCCAAAAGAATGGCTCCTGAGCTGAGACACCGCCTGGGTGGTATGGACATCAAAGCCTCAGGGGTAACGAAGGGACCTGAGAGGGCTTTGGCAGCTCAGGATCTGCTGCGGTAATTACAACACTGCCCTTTAATTAGGCTTCCCCCACATTCCCCAGCCCACTGAGCACAGCTCAGCGTTCCTTATCACAGGCTCAAGGAGAGGCCCTCTCGCCCCCCACCCCACCCCCCGCCGTCTGCGCCCACAGCCAAAGCCCCAGAGCACTGAGCAGGCCCAAGAGGAACCCAAGAGGTCACTGGGGGGCCAGCTCCCAAGAGACGGCTGTCAATCCCCAGCACAGGCCTGGCTCCCCGCAGTGACAGAACAGGACCTCGGCCTCCCAGCAGCCAGCTATGGTCCAGGGGCATGAGGGCTATGCCAGCCTTGCCAAAGGTGGACGGACTGGGCCAGGGCAGGGCCAGGCCTTACCCGACAGACCGAAGCTACGGCTAGAGAGCTGGGTGGACAAGGCACTGAGAGGCTGCTCGGGCCTGGGGTCTGAGATAAGATAAAGCTCAAGGGGGCTCTGGGCTGCCTGGGACAGGCACACAGGAGGCCGCTGGAGGCCTGGCACCGGGGCTGGGATGGCATCCAGCAAGGGCCGAGAGCTTGCCCGTGCCTATCAGCCTCCCCACAGCTCTCACCCTCCCTCTACAAACAAGCCGGTCTTTGAAACACAGCCAAAGAGCACCAAGCAGTGTACGCCCTGCAACTCAGCATTTCCACCTCTCGGAATGAATCCTTAGGAAAGAACGCCCACAGGTCTATGTGCGAGGGTGTTCAGAGCAGCAATGTTTAGGGAAATAACCTCAAAGTCTAAGCGCGGGACTGTTTAAACCAGCGAGGGCATGGCTCAGGGGGCAGAGGAGCCCCCGGGGCAGGTCTGGGCGACAGTCCCCTCGCTGTGAGCAGCAGGCTGCCCTTGGGAGCCCGTCACGGGGAGGAATACAGGGCGCGGCCAGCGTTTTTGTTCGTGTTATACACGTTTCTAGCAGTAATCTCTTTTTTTTTTTTAAGATTTTTTTGATGTGGACCTTTTTTTTTTTTAAAGTCTTTATTGTATTTGTCACAATATTGTTTCGTTTTATGTTTTGGATTTTTGGCCGCGAGGCATGTGGGATCTGAGCTCCCCGACCAGGGACTGAACCCACACTCCCTGCACTAGCAGGTGAAGTCCCAACCACTGGACCGCCAGGGAAGTCCCCTCTAACAGTAATGCCTTCAGTGAGCATATTTACCTCTTTGGTGATCATTTTTAATTTAAAAAGTTACATACAGACACCAGTTGACAAAAATGCAGGCTAGGGAATTCCCTGGCGGTCCAGTGGTTAGGACTCCACGCTTCCAATACTGGGGCCCGGGTTCAGTCCCCGGTCGAGGAACTAAGATCCCACAAGCCACACGGTGTGGCCCCAAACAAAAGAACAACAAAACGAAACAAAACAAAAATGCAGGCTATGAAACAGCTTATATACCTTGATCTCAATTTTATAAATACACATCTATTCACAGATTTTTTTTTAATTAGCAATGCAGACACTAAAATGTCAGCGGCACGTGTGTCTGGGCAACCTTAGTTTCTGCACTGGGCCCACTGTGGGCTCCTGATGGCTATTTTTGGAAAGACCCGGCCCGGCAGGCTCCTGCCTTTGCCTACCTCGGAGACTCTGTACTCGAAGCTCAGCTTCTTCCCCTTCACACCTTCGTTGAGGGTGAGGATGAATCCGATGTAGTCAGCGTACGCCTGCCAAACAGAGTGGGGGCGGGACGTGGAGAAGGGTGTCAGAGCCCCACCCTCTACACCCTTGCCAGCCCCCAGCTCCACCCAGTTACCAAAGAGCTCCAAGCTGCCCCCGGCTCCCACCCCGACAGCAGGAGCAGCAGAAAGATAACGCCAAGCACCCAACCCTGACCCTCCATCCAAAACCACTGGCAGGCCAATGACCACAGTGACACCTGGACCTCCAACCAGAGTCTACTGTGCACTCACCATGGCTGCCAGCAGTTTCTTTATACAACAACCCCACAAGGTAGACACTATCATTGTCCCCATTTTACAGATGAGGAAACCAAGGCTTCAGGGGAAGTGACTCCTAAGACCAAGGTGTCATTAGACGTGCAGCTAGGACCCAGCCAGCCAAACTCCAAAGTAGAGCGGCGAGTACGCCACCGTTATACTATACCACCAAGGGTCCATCCCCTGGTAACTTTCCAGAGGTTTCCCCCAGCAGGCAGGCCAGGCTGCGTACCTGCGCTGCAGATGCCCTGCTCCCAGGAGATGACGCTGCTTTCTGCCCATGGCCAGGTCTCCCAGCACACCCATCCCCAGCTTCCAACTGGGCAACCTCTTCCCCACGGGGCTGCAGGTTACAGCCAGCACAGGGCCTAAGAAAGCACTGAGGTGCAGGCCCCTGTAGAGGCAGCTCCTGGCAGCAAAGCAACTTCTGTGTGGCCTTGTTTCTTCTGCATCCCTTTTGCCTCTCACTTTCTTGTTTCCTCTTTAACCAACACTTAAGGATGTCGGGGGGCGGGGGTGGGGGTGGGGAGACTTCCCTGGCGGTCCAGTGGTTAAGAATCTGCCTTGCAATGCAGGGGACGCGGGTTCGATCCCTGGTCTTCGTTGAGGGTGAACTAGATCCCTCATGCATGCCACAACTAAGACCCAGTGCAGCCAAAATAAAAAGAAATTAAAAAAAAAACCAGGCAGAGGGCCAGATTAGGCTGCCCACCTACAGCCTAGAGCACAGCAGCTCAACCCATGGGGCTCCAGAGCCAGGCAAGCTGGAGACATAACTCTTTGGACTCTCATCTCGACCACTAACCGTGCCTTGCTAGATGTCTAAATGTCTTCACCTCCTGGCCTCAGTTTTCTCAATTTCAAAATGGAGATGACCTCAGAGTCCCAGGGTTTTTGTGAGGGTTAAATCAGCTACAGTAACTGGAGCATCATAAACACCCTATGTTCTTTGGAAAACATCTAGGGGAAAGCAAGGAACTAAAGCCACGTTTGGATTCAGAAAATCCTGCAGGTTCGGGGAAGAGAAAAGTGGTGGCTCTCAACCTGGGCGAGACGGCTCCCAGGAGACTTCCAACATGTCTGGAGACATTCTTGGTTGTGATAACTGGGAGGAAGGCTGCTACTGGCACTGAGTGGGTAGCGGCCAGGGCTGTTACTACACATGCTACAGTGCACAGGACAGCCCCCTACAGCAAATGATTATCTGCCCCAAGTGTCAACAGTGCTGAGCTTGAGAAGCCCTGAGGCACAGCAACCAAGACGATGAAAGGACTCGAACCACATCCTTTGAGCAGCTAAAGAACTGAGGCGTTTATCCCGGTGAAGACTTGGGGGAGAAAACAACTCAGAAAAGACACGATATCCATCTCCAGATACTTAAAGGGCAGGCTTGTGAAAGAGGAGCCAGACAGGCTAGCACGACCCCGGCCCCAACAAGGCGGCGAGGGCTCGGGCTCAGCGTAAGCACAGCAGACTCCTCACAGAGAACCTGCCGAGCTCGCCAGGACCCTGGGCCACCCTTCTACACAGGGGACACTCCCCACTCCAGCTGCCCAGGCCAGGTGTGGGCAACTGGATGGAGCTGGACGCAAGGCCTTCCCTGAGAACTTGAAATTGGCTTTCTTTTTTAGTCCCAGTCTTTCCACAGCCTGTACCAGAAGCCGGGAAGGTACAAGCTGTTGTCTTCTGCCCACCATGAAGACTGAGAAGCACAGAAAACTGGGATCCCAGCTCCCTGGCGTTTTAGACTCAGCCGCCCCCCTGCCCTAGGTTTCCATGTGGTAACCTCCTCTCCCTGTGATACACTGGCTCCCAGACTTGCTATTACTTGCAACCAAGCATCAGGGTGACCCACTCCGTCATGTAGGATGTTGAGCCAATACAGTAACCCCCAAGGGGCGATGGCTTACAAGAATCTGCAGCAGAACTCTCCATGGTCAGCCTCACCCCAGCCCCCAGAGACCTTCCCACTAAAGCATCCTGAGTACTGCCCCTGAGGGGGAAGAGACAGCCAGCTCCCCTGTCACCTCTTTCCATAGCTCCTAAACAGCTCTGGCTCCAAAAGCAAGAAGGGTCAGGAGCTCACAGCCCCACTCAGGCCTAGAAAACCACTGTCTTTGAAGAAGCCCGAGTTTCTCATCCAGTTCTGACCCTACAGTGCAGACACCATTGGTACCTGAGAACGCTTCCATTTGCCCATGTCTGGAACAGTGTGGATCTCTTTTTTTGGAATGATGAAGTTCTGAGTGGCTGGAGGGATATCCTCCGAAGAATCTTGACAAAGAAAATGAAAAAGCAATCAGATAAGTAGAATCCTTCCCTCCCAACACACACACACACACACACACACACACACACACACACACACACACACACACCACACACCCCACACACACACCACACACACACCCCACACCACACACACACACACCACACACACACACACCACACACACACCACACCACACACACCCCACACACACACCCCACACACACACACCACACACACACCACACACACACACCACACACACACACCACACACACACCCCACACCACACACACCACACACACACACACCACACACCCCACACCACACACCCCACACACACACACCCCACACACACACACCACACACACACACACACACCACACACACACACACACCACACCACACACACACACACACACACACACACACCTTTAAACCAAGACTCCACCGCGCAAGCCCTAGCATAAAGCAGACACGTACTCCCAGGATAAAGTACTGGCTTGTTAAGCCAAACCCACTGGCTTCCTGCCTTTCCGCACTCTGCCAGGAGCTGGGCAATCCTGGCAACCCCCTCAACAACTGATACGTCCAGTGGATCTGCCATGCCCTCTCCTCCTGCTTCCCAAGCAGGCAGAAAGGTTAGAAGAATAAAAGCCAAGTTGACCTTTTAGACATAAACGGGCAACTCAAAGAAGAAGAAGGGGAAAAAAAAAAAAAAAAGGCCAAGAAACATTTGAAAAAAATTACCAACATCCCGAATAAGCAAAGAGATGTAAATTAGATGAGACTGCTTTTCTAAATCAGGTTGGCAGATTAAAAACATCTGGCACTGATTGGGGAAGGGGAAACGGGAACTCTCCTGCACTGTTGGTGGGAGTCTTAGATGGCAGAATCTGCTGAGGGGGCAACTCAGCACTGTCTTTTGAAGTAAAAACTGCACACTACACCCACTGAGCCGACAGGAGGAATCAACCCTACAGATGTGTCCGCAGAAATAGACAAAGATGTACATAAAAGTGCTTACTGCATCGAAAAAAATTAGAAACAACCCAAATATCAATCAAGAAGGAGATGGATTAATAATGATGCGCCCGTATGACGGAAATCTTCCTAGTTTTTGAAAAGAACAAAATCTAAATTACTGACATGAGAAAAACAGCCTAAATACTAATAAATGAATAAACAAAACTGCAGTATATTATATACAATATAATCTTACTTTTGTAAACGAAAAATTTACATACTAATATAAATAACACATATACCTATTAGCTTATGCATTGGAAAAATCTAAAGGATTAAACACCAAAGTTAATAGCTGTCATCTCTAGGAGGTAGGATTTATAAAGGACTTCCACTTTCTAAGCTACATATTACTTTTTTTTTTTTTTTTTTTTTTTTTGCGGTACGCGGGGCCCTCACTACTGCCGCCTCTCCCATTGCGGAGCACAGGCTCGAGACGCGCAGGCTCAGCAGCCATGGCTCACGGGCCCAGCCGCTCCGCGGCATGTGGGATCTTCCCGGACCGGGGCTCAAACCCGTGTCCCCTGCATCGGCAGGTGGACTCTCAACCACTGCACCACCAGGGAAGCCCTGCATATTACTATTAAAAACTGACATTGTAGTACTTCTGTGGTCAGAAATAAACTATTTTAAATAGAGTTTCTGTATTTTCACAAGCTGAGGGGAAAGGAAAACACAGGGTAGTTTGTGTATCCCATTTAGCTGAAATTTATGTTTTGCTGCATAAATCTTTTTGTTTGATTATGGGACACTGCTTTCTGAAATCTGAAAAACTCTGAGTTCCAAAATACACCTAGTCCCACAGGTTACAGGTTGGGAGGTGTGGCCCTGAATCTACTACTGGGGATTTGTCAGATTAGTAAGCCCCTTCCTTTAAAAATGAAAACTCTCAAAAAATAAAAATAATTTTTAAAAAAATAAATAGGGCTTCCCTGGTAGCGCTGGGGTTAAGGATCTGCCTGCCAGTGCGGGGGACACGGGTTCAAGCCCTGGTCCGGGAAGATCCCACATGCCACGGAGCAACTAAGCCCATGTGCCACAACTACTGAGCCTGCGCTCTAGCGCCCGTGAGCCACAACTACTGAGCCCACGTGCCTAGAGTCCGTGCTCCACAACAAAGAGAAGCCACCGCAACGAGAAGCCCATGCACCACAACAAAGAGTAGCCCCCGCTCGCCGCAACTAGAGAAAGCCCGTGCGCAGCAACGAAGACCCAACGTAGCCAAAAATAAATAAAAATTTTAAAAAATAAATTTATTAAAAAAAAGTAAATAAATGAAAATGAAAACTCCCCAAGAAGTGTAAAGGACTATCAGTCACTCACAATGTAGTATAAATCTGTTCCATTGCTGTCCTCCTAAAACCTAGCTCACATCAGCTGCATGGAGAAAAGGGAACAAAGACCTAAGTAGGTTCTAGAACATATGACCTTTGGGGGACTAGAGCCTGCCTCGAGAGACCCTGAGGAAAGGAAAAGTGCCAGGAGACGTGGAGACCTAAGGAGACAGAGAATCTGGGATAAGACCAAGGCAAACCTCTGCCTAATTCAAATTCAACCCAGGGCCCCAAAAACCAGACCGGAAACTCTCTTCCTCCTCCCACCTGTTCTGCAAGTCCTGTTCCCAGAACCTTCAACTGACGACCATATTATTAATAAATTGCTACTTCAAGTAAGATGCTAAACTAATAGCTTTGTAGGTCAGGCTGGTAACCTAACCGCATTGTTTTTATGGGAAAATGTGTTCTACATTCCAAATTATCCATTTGCAAATGATCTTCGGGAACAGAGCCCTTTTCTAACTTTGCAAGAACTGTTCCCTGAAAGGGACTAGCCTTCCCCACGTTACTTCACAGGGCTGGGCCCTGTTCCCAGAGGAAAGGCTACTTGGAAGTTTTGGGACCAATCACTGATGAAACACACACACACACACACACACACACACACACAATTCGCCAGAACATGCAATCCCAAATCAAAAAGACAAGACTTCAAACTCGAGACTGTGATCGGTGAGGTCAGACCCACAGCCTCTCTAGCCTCAGATTATTCCGCCTCTGACAAAGGTGCCACGGGACAGCTGGATCCCCTACAACCCCTCAGTATAAGATGGAAACCTCCAGAGTTTTAGAGGTGTTCCTAAAAAATCCCACAGGGTATAATATGTTATCACCTACGACTTGGGAACCTGTCTACATGTTTAACCTGTACCATCTTTGAAAAGGATAACAGCAATCCAGATTTACTGATTACCCCCACGCCCCATGATTTGCCCACACCATCGACGGAACACACGCTACCAGCTCGGTGAGGAAACTACAGTAGCCCCATTTTGAAAGATAAGAAAACAGGCTCACAGAGGCCACAGCGTGCCAGGTAGAGCCAGGTCTATGTAACTCCAGAATCCAAGGTTTTCATCACTACACTGTCTGAGTTAAGCAGTTCTTTCCACTGCTCCTAAACATCCCTTGTCTCAAACTTCAAAGAAGGAACACCTCCTGGGAACCGGAATCTTCTCAGCCATAGATAACCTCCCTGAGCCTTCCTCGGTCTCAGTGCACAGGTTCTCTCCCCACACCTCCCACCGCCCATCTTCACAGACACATTCATCTCACTGATAATTCTGGTTGTCTTATATATCCTGATGTCATTACCAGAACTCCTAAGGGCACATGCACAGCAGTTTTTTACCAAACAAAATAAATGTCAGGTTTCAAATGCCTTAACAGACCATACCCAGCTCTTTGAGGTTTTTTTTTTTTTTTTTTTTTTTGCTATTGTTGTTGTTTTTTTGTGGCGGGGTAGGGAGTGGAGGGGATGCCTCTTTTGATTTTCAAAGTTTCTCCCTCCTGAGACCTTCCCAGAGGTCATAAAAGGGGAGACAAGGTAGAAGGAACAGTGAATGGTTTCAAAACATTAGCTGTTTTGAAATAGCTGTTTAGCCAACCTATTTGCACCTTTGACAGAATTTTAAAAGTCCTTCTTGGCTCAAGGGAGGGGACGGGGAGGGGTCAGCAAACACCCTTCCATTTCCCCACGTTACCGGTCTAAGAGGATCCTTTCCCTCGCACCTCCATCCCAGTTATTTGAGATGCACAGTGTAAATAAAAGTTACAGATGGTGATGCCAGAAAGAAAGTCGTCTCTTTGCACAACCAGCGTTTTTAAATCAGTGGTTTAGAGGACCAAGGGCAGTTTCCCTCGATAACTTCTTAGCCACTGAAACTCCGGAGCCCGGTCTCCAAGGGGAAAAGAGAGCAGGTGATGAGGGGGAGTCAGGGCCGAGGGGTCGAGGCAGGCCCCACGGAGCACCAGCCCCCAGCCCCAGTGCAGGGTCTAATGAAGACAGCAGCCGCCATCCCTGCCTGCTTCCCCGCCAGGTCAAGAGCTGACTTTAGCAGGAGCAGCCCAGGTGTGGAAAAGGCCTCCCCTTCGGGCCACGGGGCTGCCCGCCCGACCCTCGGGCAACTCAGGCTCCCCAAGTCCTGGCGTTACGCCCCACCCATCGCCCTTTTGCAGTCCCGGGATCCTACCCTCCCTCCAGATCCCCCAGCACTTCTCCCTCGGGGCCCAAGAGCGTTTGCCCCTCGAGTTCCTCCACCTCCCGACCCTCCTCCCCTCGCTGAGCAACCCACACACCGCACCCCACACACCCCACCCCGTCCCCGCCCCCACGCCTGGCACCGCCCCCGACCCCCACTCCACCGCGGCCCCTCCGCCCTACCTGGCTGCGACTGCCGCCGGCCCTCAGCCATCTTCCTGCCGCCAGGAGCCGGCCTGGATGCCTGCAGTCCCCTCTCACCTTTCACCCCCGCACCCACCCTGCCTCTCCCCGGCCCCACCACGCGCTCAGAGCTTTCCGAAGAGAAATGAGCACCGGCCGGCTAGAGCCGAAAACCGAGAATTAGAGTCACCCCAGCGAGGACGCCCGCCATATTGGTGCGGGGCACTCAGGGAGCATGCCCAGCAACGGCCGACTCGCGGCGGCCGCGCTCACCCGGAGGCGCTGGACATGTTGGTGCGGGGCGCCGGAGAGCATGCGCACCAACGGCCGGCTCGCCGCGCGACTCGCCAACCGCCTGCTGGGAGGGCCCTGGGAGCGCGGCAGCCATGCTTTTGCTGGGCGGTCCCCACCTGTCATCTAGTAGCGTGACTCTGACGCTATCCCTAGGACTAGGAGAAGACATTCCCTTGTCAACATGGTTGTGTTTTCCCACCACTCTGAGAGCAGCGGTCGAGGGCACCAAAAGGACTGAGAGGAATGCACACCACTGCCTCCAACAGTTTGGACGGCTTATGGAGGTGGGAGAGGGCGAGCTGGACGGCAGCCTCCGCCTTGCTCCCCTTCCAGGGTTCCACCACCTCGCGGGGTCCCCAACCGCTAACTGCGCCCTGGTCCCGCCCCAGGCCCCGCCCCACGCTCTCGGCTGGCCGCCGGGGCCAGCAACTGGCCCGAGGCCGCGCCCCAGGAGTCCGCCTACCCCGGGCCGCCTGCCCGGCCCGGTGGGTGGGCGCGGGGCCGCCTCTACCGGCTGGCGGCAGTGACTCGACGACCTTGGCCCAGAGGCTCTAGCGGGAACCCACCCACGGCGGCGGCGCGGACTTTGCCCAGCGCGGGGGACGGAGCGGACCGTGTGTCCGCGGGCGGGCCGCAGAGATGTTGGCCTTCGCTGCCAGGACCGTGGTGAGTGCGGCCGGGAAGCCGGCCTAGCGGGCCCTGGACCGGGCGGGCGGGCCGCAGACCGGGCCAGCAGCGCAGCTACGCCCGAGTGGGAAAACCGGCCGTCAAGGCGCCGCGGCCCGGTGCCTGCAGTCCAGCCTCACCAGCAGCTGCTGGGCCGGGGTCGGCAGGTGGGCTAACTCCGCCTGTCAGAGGGGGAGACTGAGGCTTAAGGTCAGAGGCTAGATCGAAGCCACACTCTGTGGCGCCAAATTCCAAAGACCCGGCAGACACAGTAAGGACCCTGGCTTCGGGCAGCACCTCCACCTTAGGCCCGGAGCCAAGGAGCGGAGAGACCAGGAGTGTCTCCTCACGGTTATTCTCTGCCTCACACACCTGTCGCACGCTCAGCCTGAGCCATTTCTTCCCTGGCCAGAGCCACGTCTCCAACCCCATCCAATTGGTCACCTTCCCCGGGTTTGTCAAATGGCCCCTGGGGTATTGTGTGTGGCCAGAGACACTTCAGTGAGGGCATCAAGCTGGGCTGCTCAGAAAGTCCTCAGAATTGGCAGAAGGCAGCAGGTGGTAGCCCCATGCCCTCCCTCTCCACCAGTCACTCGCCCAACTTGATTAACAACCGCACACCCCCATGCCTCCACCCCTACCCCCAATCTTCCCCGGGAGCAGCTTGGAGCAGGTAGTGCTGCTATCCTGACTTGGATTCCTTTCCTCTCTACTCCAAGTATATCTCTGTTTGTATCTCCCTCTGTCTGGGCCAAGAAGGGTATTCAGACACTGCCAGGCCCAGAGGGCTGAGGTACCGCACCTGCCCAGAGGCTTTTCCAGATTTTCCAGGACCTCAGAGCGCCATCTCATCCTTGCCACTGCCACCTGAGCTCTGTTCCCATCCCACAGATGGCCTCTGGGTCATATTCTAGGACCTGCTAAATGGCCTGATCACTTTACTGCCAGGAAAACTGAGGCAAGGGGAGACTTGGCCAGCATCCCCGGACTCAAATCTAGTCCAGTCTCAAAGCCAGCATCCTCTGTTCTGGGTTATTTATTTATTTATTTGTCTGCACTGGGTCTTAGTCGCGGCACTCGGACTCTTTAGTTGCAGCATGCACGTGGGATCCAGTTCCCGGACCAGGGATCAAACTCGGGTCCCCTGCATTGGGAACTCCGAGTCCTTTCCACTGCACCACCAGGGAAGTCCCTGGTTTATTTTATTTTATTTTTTTGCGGTACGCGGGCCTCTCACTGTTGTGGCCTCTCCTGTTGTGGAGCGCAGGCTCAGCGGCCATGGCTTACGGGCCCAGCCGCTCCGTGGCATGTGGGATCTTCCCAGACTGGGACACGAACCCGTGTCCCCTGCATCGGCAGGCGGACTCTCAACCACTGTGCCACCAGGGAAGCCCTCTGGTTTATTTTTAATGCCCAAAGATCTCGTAACCCCCAGCTGAATGAGCCACAACTCAAGAGAGCCAGGCTTTGGTGGAAGGGTGGCCCAGAAGGGCCCCAAGAGTCTTGGAGGGAAATGTCCATTTATACTCCCTTCCCAGTGTCTGCTCCTTTGCACCAACCCCTGTTTTCAGGACTATATTCAGGGTTGTAGTTTAACCTCAGCGGCCAAGCAGCTTCTGTCCTCCAGCCAAGTTGTGCCTCATCAAAAACACCTATGCAGATTCTGACAGGTGCATTTTTAAAACCTCTTGGCCTGCCTCCTTGGCATTGGGCCCACCCAGGGAAGAAAGGGAAAAGTTGTCCAGGTTTCCTTCTACTCCAGTGCACACCGCCAGCCCTCTCACCTCCTCCCCATTCCTCCACTTCTGGAAGCTCAAGAGGGTGGAACAGCTGCTCCTGGGACAGCCATAACCCCAGATGCCACCACAGCTGCTGTAGCCAGCGCCGCTGGCCCCTCTGCCTCCCCCTGAATCTTGGCTCTTGTCTTTTCTTTCCAGCCCGGGCAAGTGGCTGCCTCTTGCTAGGTTCTGCTCACCCACTTGGTAGCACAGTTAGGCTTAGAGATCCAGCCCAAGGCAGACAGACAGGGCTCAAAACCTCAGTCCTGCCATGGAGGACGGGCAGCAGAAAGAGAAGGTATGAAACGGAGCCTCTGCCGCTTGCCTGCCCACTGCTGCCAGCAGCCTCGGACCCTCCTGTCTCTCTTTCTGTCCGCCTCCAGAGTCTCCAGACTCTCTCCCTCTGTCAGCTCTCACCCTCCTTGCCAGGCCACTCAGCTCTCTCTTGGCACAGTGCTGCCCCCATGCCACCCCTGTCCCCACCCCACAGACAGGAAAAAGCCCAAGACCTCGCCCTCACCCAGAGGTACTGTCGTCGTCTGGCCCTATCTGACTTTCTCTTCTTTCCTCCCATGTCTCCACCTGGTAAGGATGGGAGGAAAGGAGGTGGGGACCGCCGGGAGGGAGTGGTCACCTCACTGCTGGCTGGCTCATCGTCCCAGGGTGAGAAAGGTGGGGCCCTGTGCATCCAATAAGTGAGAGGTCCCTCTGAGCTCTGCCACCCCCAGGGTGAGAAAGGTGGGGCCCTGTGCCTCCAATAGGTGAGAGGTCCCTCTGAGCTCTGCCACCCCCAGTAGGTGCCGTTCATCCTGACTCGGTTCCTCTGAGTGCTGCCAAGATCAGTGGCCACTCCCCACCCTCCTCCATCCCTACTTACATCTCCTGGCTCCTAAGAGGTGGAGACACCTACAGCTGGAGAGCTGGGAAACCAGGGCAGTCACCACCCAAGAGGCCGTCTCTGTCCCCAGGAGTGGGCACAGAAGTGCCCAGGACTTCGGCTTTGGGATTGCCAGGGCCTCCCAGAGCCGGTGCGAGAATGAGTGGGATGTTCTGCCGCCTGCAGGTGAAGCCCCTGGGCTTCCTCAAGCCCTCCTCCGTGATGACGGTTTCCAGTCGCTTTAAGACACACCAGGACTCGCTACCCCGGCTGCCCGTGCCCCCGCTCCAGCAGACCCTGGACCATTATCTCAAGGCGCTGCAGCCCATCGTGAGCGAGGAGGAGTGGGCCCAAACCAAGCAGCTGGTGGAAGAGTTTCAGACCGCGGGGGGCGTAGGGGAGCGCCTGCAGAAGGGGCTGGAGCGCAGGGCCAGGAAGATGGAAAACTGGGTGAGTGAGAAGGCAGGGGCACACCAGTCCCCTTGACTCGCGTGCAGGGTTAGGGGAACAGGGCACCCCCCACCCAGAGACCCTGGGTCGTTGTGAGCGTCCCTCCTGTGGCCTGTTGCTGGCTGCACACCCCAGATTTTCCAATACGGGCTGCTCTGGTGCAGCCATTTGCACCACAGAGTTTCTTGAGCACTTACTCTGTGCCCGACACCAGGCAGGGTGCTGGGAGAGCAAGAGGGGCGCCGTCAGCAGCCTGCGGGAGCTGACATTCAAGTAGGGCAGGAGGAGGACACGCGCAAGTGGACGAGGTCTTCTCAGCCAGTGACGTTCTATAGAAATGAAAAGGACGATGCGAGAGCGAGAGTGGAGAACAGTAGCATCTTCATTCTGAAGGGGCAGAGAGGGCAGGGAGGAGGCGGTGCTGGGTCTGAGACAGACAGAGGGAACAGCACGGGCAAAGGTGGCAACAGCTCGCACGTTCGGGGACAGAGGCTAGAGTGGAGGGCAAGGGCAGGGCGGGGCCCCCAGGAGAATTCGGCACTTGGACTTGAGCTCAGTGGGAGGGGGCTGCAGGGTGATTATATTGACAGTGACTCATTGTCCTGGTTCTGTGTCTCAGTCTGTCACAAAGTCGTGTTCAGCGTGTGCAGACGCCCCGGGCCGTGTCTGTGCGCATCTTACACCTCAACGTGCAGTTAGAGAGGACTGCCCTGCTGCTGGGAGGGAAGCAGGGTGGGACAGGGAGCCCGGTGGGGAGAGGGAGGGAAGTCATTTGGTCCAGGGTATATTTCGGGGGTGGACAGTCCTGTCCTAAAGCAACTGTGTGGGTGAAGCGAAGGGGAATGTGTTGAGAGAGGGGTGAATGAGGGAGAAGCGGGTGTGCAGGAGAGGACCAGAGCCAGGTCTGGCCCTACAACGTGAGGGGCGCTGTGAGGGAGCGGGTGGAAGGGTGGGGGCTGCACAGAGGAGGGGGGAGTCATCAGCTGGCAGAGGGCACAGATGAGCCTTGGCGGGTCAGGGCCTTGGACCCTGGAATCAGGGTCTCAGCAAGTCTGAGACCTGGCAGTTTTCCAGCTTTCTTTAGCCCAGAACGACTGCTTCAGACAGAATCTGCTGGCTGAAGGGCTGGGGTCACCACCCCCTCGCCACTCACAGGGCTCTTAAGGGGCTCTCCCACTGCCCAGCAGATTCTCACGGAGGGAATGCCCACATCGATAGGATCTCCCCTTGACTCCCGAGCTCGGGTCAGAGGCTCTGAGGTCCTTGGTGACCTGAGGGCTCCTGGCTAAAGGCCAGCCCAGCCCGGCTGTCCTCAAGGGGAGGGAGTTCCTGTCTGCCCCTCCCTGATCTACAGATGAGGAAACTGAGGCCCAGAGAGATAGATTGAAATCCCAGAGGCACACAGCAGCTCTCCAGGAGGCCCCGAGTTAGACAGGAGGGTCTGGCTGATCAGGGGCCATGTCTCCAGGTCACAAATCAGCAGACAGCAGTCGCCCACTGGCCTGCTGTGCCACCCGGGCACGTTGTCCTCCTTCACCCCTTGCCAGGGGCCCAAAGCCAGCAGTTTCCCAAGGGGAGTCTGTGTGGTGAAGAGGCACGTCCCAGTGCTGTTTAAGATGGGATGCGGAAGCACGGTGGGGCCTGGGTCCCCAGGGACTGAGGGACCTGCCACAAAGAGGCACATTGGGCCTGTGCTTGGGGGAGTGTGTAGCGGGGGCGATGTTGCCATCAGCACCTGAGGTACAAGGGTGACAGTCACCTGGTTGTCCCAAGACAGGAGCCTTTAGCGCATGTCCGTGGCTAGTCCCCAGAGATACCCTGCCCTGGGCGGAGGACGGCCAGCCCAGTAGAGACGCAACGTGTCACCTACATCTTGTCACTAGTGCAATGATTTGTCTTTACAGTGAGCTCCCCAGATTACCCTGACCTTGAGATCCAAGTGGGTGTCCATTCCCTAGTATGACAGCAACAAAACTGAGGCCACAGAGGACCAGGATTCCTGAGGGCTCTTCTGAACCCCGGGCTCCTGCCTACCTGGACAGTGCCTACCTGAGATGGGCAAAAACTCATTCATCATTCTTTTTATATAGCTTTCTCTGTTTTCCTTTCTGTCTATCAGACAGACGTTTTTATTTCTAAAAGTATTAAAATCATTGACCTAAAACATGTAAGATAAGGAAAAATGGTTGATATTTCCACCTCTGTTCTTGCCCCCACCCCAGGTTTCCTGCCAGTCTTTGCTTCTTGGCAGTGTTGCCTGATTTCCCTCGCTAATGCTGATTGGCTCCATCTAAAGGGAGGATGATGGGATGCTGCTGGGTTTAAGGGATTGGGCGGGGTCTGGATCTGAGCATTCACTTTGAGAATCTGTGCTCCCTAGAGGGGACAGAGGGTGCCCAGCCAGGTCCACTGGCCCTGGTGGGGAAGGGGCAACCTGGTCCCCATGCACCCCTCCTCACAGGCTCTGCTCCTTCCCCCAGCTGTCTGACTGGTGGCTTAAAACAGCCTATCTCCAGTACCGCCAGCCCGTAGTCATCTATTCCAGCCCTGGTTTGGTGCTGCCCAGGCAAGACTTTGTGGATCGGCAGGGCCAGCTCAGGTGAGTGGCCAAGGTGGGCGTGGGGCTCTGGGCTTTCTGCTGGGAGATCGGAAGGGCCCCGGCCCTGTTACCTTTCATCCCCACAAACAGCCTTAGGAAGTAGGGAGCGTCATCCCTGTTTTACAGGTACGGAAACAGGATCAGAGCAGTGAAGGCACCTGCTCAAGATCACCTTTCGGGATTGGCTGACCCAGACAGGAAGCAGGATCTTCCTGGCTCCAAAGCTTCATAACTGTTAACCACCAAACTGCAGACTGGGGTCCCTCCCTCCTGCTAAGCCTGAGGCCACCCCTCAGCCCAGTTCTGGCACCTCACCACTCCTTCCTGCTCGCCTCCGCTGGCCACAGGGGTGACCTTTGTACACAGTCCTCTTTCCACATTTGGCCATGTCACTTTGCCTTGGCCTCTGTTCCAGTCCTACCAGGGGTAAAAATACCAGTGACGGGGATCTCCTGCCCAAGGACTAGACACTCACGGCTATCACTGCTTCTCTTAAAGGGATCAGGGCACCCCAGGAAGGGCCAGGGGTTCAGGCCCAGGAACTCTAGCCAGTGGGCCCCATGTTGGAGGCCAGGAGCACCCCCAGGCTTCGGGCATGGTTGACATGGCCCAGACAGTCCAGGGATGAAGGGCAGGATGAGCAAGGTGGCCTGGGGGACACAGAGGCCCAGAAACAGGAAGGGATCTAGGAGAGGGGAACACGTCATGCCCCTGCCCTCCCATTCACCCTTCCCCTACCCCCGCAGTCCTAGGTCCCTCCATGACTGATGCCTCAGAGCAGGGTGACGGCCTTCCAGACTCCAGGCTGTGGATCAGGGCCTCAGGCCCGCTGCGGTGGAGTCAGAGGGCACTGGCTCATAACCCAGCCATAATCATGCTGCTGTCCCTGCCAGGCGCCTGGCCGCGCATCTCCCTAATCCCTTTCCCTAGAGATTACGTGGGCTGGGACTGGAACACAGGTTCTGCACTTGAACTCCTTCAGGCTCTCTGTAAGCAGGAGAGAGGAGGAAGGTAGTAGGTCGCTTCCCTGGACTAGGCTGCGCCCATCACCCTGGCGTCTCTGACCCAGGGACCCCCTTCTGGGTGTCCACACAGCCTTCTGATCTCTAACTGGTCCCTCCAGGTTCGCTGCCAAATTAATCGAGGGTGTGTTGGATTTCAAGGCCAGGATTGACCAGTGAGTGGCCCCGCCCCCACCCTGTCTCCTCCCACCTTGACTGCCTACCTGCCACAGCCCCTCCAGCCGGCCCCGCCCTACCCTAAACCGGAGCCCCCTCCCCGCACCCCGCACCCCCTGCCGGGGTGCTGAGCAGGCCCAGAGCTCAGTTGCTTTCACTTCCTGTTGACCCAGCCTCTTTGGGGGCTGGGGAGACAGACCTGGGTCCTCCGCTCCAGCCGCCGTGACCTCCTCCGGGTGGTCCTATTCCAAGAGAGCCTGGAATTGGCGTCCCAGCCAAAGAGGACCCTGCCCCCCCGCCGCCCCCCCCCCCCCCCCCGGGGTTGACTTGCTGCTTCATCTTCCCTGTGGCAAACTGAAGCCCAGAGAGGAGAAGGGAGTTTCCAGGGTGACTCACGAGCAGGGTGGATTTCGGGCCTCCTGACCCAGTCGGGCTCCAACAGGCCCCCCTGCAACCGACCTCACGCTGAGGGGGCGGGGGCCACGAAGGGGCCCAACACTGCTTGCGTGAGCCCCACTGCCTGACCAAGCCCGCAGCCATAGCCAGCAGCTCCCTGTGGGTCCCGCCTTCCTCCCTGTCCCTCTGCCCCTGCAGCGAGACCCTGCCCGTGGAGTACCTGGGGGGAAAGCCGCTGTGCATGAACCAGTACTATCAGATCCTGTCCTCCTGCCGCGTGCCGGGCCCCAAGCAGGATTCGGTCACCAACTTCAGCAAGACCAAGAAGCCACCCATGCACATCACCGTGGTGCACAACTACCAAGTGGGTGGGCCCCCGCAGCCTTAGCCCCCGTGGTGCACAACTACCAAGTGGGTGCCCCCCTGCCCCGAAGCCTTAGCCCCGCGCTCAGTTGCCCGGAGGAGAGGGGCGGGGCTGAGAGTCAGCTTCCCCAACACACCTGCCCATGTGCCCCCGGAACAGGCAGGCCCTGGGCCTCTCTCTGCCCTGGGTCTCCAGCCAGGCCCCAGCCTGGGGGAGGCCAGGAAGGGCTATGGGCCTGGGCAGCCTGGGGAGAGCAGTGCAGGGACCTCCTCCCATCTCCTCGCCCTCAGCCTGACGCCATCCTCTCAGCTGGGCTGCCCAGGCCAGGAGGAGGCTATGCTGGGAGGTGACTGCTGCCCATCTGAGGCTCCCACGAACCGCCTTCTCTCCACCTGCCTGTGCCCGGACAGTTTTTCGAGTTGGATGTGTACCACAGCGATGGGACGCCCCTGACCTCGGATCAGATCTTCACGCAGCTGGAGAAGATCTGGAACTCATCACTGCAAACCAACAAAGAGCCTGTGGGCATCCTCACCTCCAACCACCGTAACTCCTGGGCCAAGGCATACAGCACCCTCATCAAAGGTACCCCTGGGATGGGAGGGGAGGCCCACACCAGGCCCTGGGCAGCCACAAGTCTCACTGAATCCTCTCAACTCGGAGCGGGTGCTGTTGGCCCCATTCCACAGAAGAGGAAACTGCAGTGCGGTTGGGTCCAGTTAGTTCATTCTTTCTATTAAGTAGCAAGTTGCCGTGAGAATGCAAGTCCTCTGGCTGAGGAGCCCACTTCCACCTTCCCTCCACACCCCGTGTTGGTCAGGAGCATTGTCCCCAGAGTCAGCCCCCGGGTCGGATCCCTGACTGCCTCAACGGCTCTCTGCGTGACCTGGGCTTCTGTTTCCTCCTTTCTGAAGTGGGTCAGGTGTTAGCCCTGCCTCACGGGGTGCCGTGGGGCCGCAGGCCCCTGCCAAGTGAAGCTCCGGAGGCCTCCCCAGGCCTGGCCCCCATGCCACCACACACACACGCACACACACATCCCCACAGACAAGGTGAACCGGGAGTCAGTGCACTCCATTCAGAAGAGCATCTTCACCGTGTGCCTGGACGCACCCATGCCTTGGGTCTCGGAAGACGTGCGCCGCAGCCAGGTGGCTGGCCAGATGCTGCACGGGGGTGGCAGCAAGCTCAACAGCGGCAACCGCTGGTTCGACAAAACGCTGCAGGTGAGGACCTGGCAGGGCCAGGGCTCCCGCCCAGGCATGCACCCAGCCTTGGCCCACTGCTGCCCCAGGACTTCCTGCCCCTCCCCTGGAGCCCGGAGTCCCTGGCTTCCCAGCTTGTAAAGCAGCGGGGAAGCCAGAAGGTGGGCGGGGCTATACCTAGCAGCAGTCAGCCTGTCATTACTGGGCCTGGCCTGGTAACCCGCGTCACTCCTCCGACATATCCATCAGCAGATCAGAGAGAGCCTGGGATGTGGGGCCAGGCAGAGTGGCCCAACCTTGGTTGTGACTTTCCCTCTGTACCTGTAAAATGGGGTGGTAGGACTCGCAAGGGTCGTTGCGAGGACTCGGAAAGGTCTGTTTAGCACGGGATGTGCTTAGCGTGACCTGGGACAGGTGTTCCAAGGCCCCCAGTGAGTGTTAGCTGTTAGGAATAAGAGTAATAAGTCAGCAGAACCCCTTGAGATGGTTCAGGGACGCCCTACCCATGGGACCCAACCGGAGAGTGGCTCCAGGGACCTGGGGCTGTCGGGGTCCCCATTCTCCTCTGCAGTTCATCGTGGCAGAAGACGGCTCCTGTGGGCTCGTTTATGAGCATGCGGCAGCAGAGGGACCCCCCATCATCACCCTTGTGGACCACGTCATTGAGTTCACGTGAGTGTGGTTCGCCCATCCTCCAGCCAGTTCTCCAGCTCCTGATGACAGGTGACACAGAGGCGACAGAGTAGCCCTCAGAGGAGCAACGGCATTCTCCCTTATACCTGGGAATCTTTTTCTTCATGGGAAGCCAGAAGAGGGCATGGGTTTTAGAGTCGATCAAACCAGGGTTTGAATTCTGGCTCTGCCACTTCTCAGCCTTGTGACCTTGGACAAGTCCCTTCCCCTCCTCCGTTTCCCCATTTAAAAGCTGAAATGAAGGCAGTTCTCAGAAGAACAAACCCAAAAGTCTCCCTGGGCTGGTCCCCGCCAGCTTCGGGGACCCATCCTAATCCCGGGGATGGACCCAGGCTCCCAAGACGCCCGGCAGGAGGCTGAGACCCCCACGTCCTATGCAGGAAGAAGCCCGAGCTCGTGCGGTCTCCCATGGTGCCCCTGCCCATGCCCAAGAAGCTGCGGTTCAACATCACCCCCGAGATCAAGAGCGACATCGAGAAGGCCAAGCAGAATCTCAGCATGTGAGTGCTGGGTGGCAGGCGGGCGGGGCCGGGCCCCTCTAGCCAGCACAAGAGTCAGCTCTGCCATCGTGCCTGGCTGGTTCTGAGACTGCCCTCGGCCCCTCCCTGGGGCTGGCAGAGGCTGCCCGGTGTCTGCTCCTCACCCACCTCCCCCGACCCCCAGCATGATCCAGGACCTGGACATCACGATGTTGATGTTCCATCACTTTGGGAAGGACTTCCCCAAGTCTGAGAAGCTGAGCCCAGACTCCTTCATCCAGATGGCACTACAGCTGGCCTACTACAGGTGCGCCCCGCCCCCCATGAAGGAGGGATGAAGCCTGGGGGCGGAGGCGGGGGGACCTGCCAGGTGTGCTCAGCCCACCTCCCACCCAGGATCTACGGGCAGGCGTGCGCCACCTATGAAAGCGCCTCTCTGCGCATGTTTCACCTGGGCCGTACCGACACCATCCGCTCGGCCTCCATGGACTCACTGACCTTCGTCAAGGCCATGGATAACCCTGATGTGACGGTGAGAGGTCCGGGGCAAGGGTGGGAGAGCTGGGTTCGAGCCTTCTCCCTTCCTGCTCATTCTGTCAACACGCAGTGAGCACCTATTGTGTTCCAGTCCTGTGGTGGATACTGGGCATCTAGGGGGAGATGGAGCCATGAATTTATCAGCGTGGAGCTTTCTTTCAGCCAAAGAGAAAAGGAAACTGCAGTGGACCCTTGAACAACATAGGGGTTAGGGTCACCGCAGAAATCCACATGTAACTTTGTAGTCAGCTCTGTGTCCATGGTTCTGCACCTGCAGGTTCAACCCACCACGGGTCATGTCATACTGTCGAATTTATTGAAAACAATCCACGTGTAAGTGGACCCGCACAGTTCAAACCCGAGTTGTTCAAGGGTCAGTCATCAGCAGTGAGCACTTGCCCTGTGTCAGGCCTTGGCTGGGGGCTGGCCAGAGAGATGGCAGCTCCAGTTCCTGGTCTCAGGGAGCTCAGAATCTAGAGTGGGCCACTGAGGAAGGTGGCAAGAACAGGAAGCTGCAGCTCCCTGTCCCCTCCCCCTGCCCAGGAGCACCAGAAGGTGGGGCTGCTGCGGAAGGCCGTGCAGGCCCACCGAGCCTACACCGAGCAGGTGAGCCGGCCCTTCCTGTCCCTGCTTGCGTGACCCGGGCGTTTCCCACTGGCCTGTCCACCTGCCTGTCCATCCCTGCAGCCAATGGCTGCTCCCCTTAGCATCAGACACCCCTCCCCTAAGGCTTGGGGCACTTGGAGCAAAGCTGAACATCCCCATTTTACAGTGGGAGAAACCAAGGCGAGGCCCAGTGGCTGCCCGGGTCGGCCTCTGGATCTTGCGTCATCACGGCTTCCCCGATGCCCCTGGAGCCCAGGATGCTGAGGGTGTGCACGGGCTGGCAGACAGCAGGGGTCCTGCCCTCTGACAGCTTGGGCTGCAGTCAAGGGGTGGAGGTCTGGTTCCCATCCTGGCCCTGAGCACTTGTACATGCCAGGCTTTGCCCATGTCACATGCAGAGGTCTATCTAGATCTCACTGCCGCCCCGCAAAGGGAGTTTAGTGACTGTTCCTATTTCACAGATGAAGACACTGAGGCTTCAAGATGTAAGTGACCTGCCAAGGTCCCTGCCAGGATGATGCCACCCAGCTGCAGTCCTGTGCTCTTAGGCTGCACCTTCCTGCCTCCCTGGGTGGGTCCCTGGGCCTCAGTTTCCCCATCTGTGAAGTGAGGGCTCTTCTGCTTGGCTGCCCTGGTCTCACGGGTCTGAGGGGCCAGTGAATGGAAGAGGCATTGCCGCCATGGGCTCCTGAGGAGGGCAGTGGTGCCTCGTGGGCCTGAAGCCCCTGTTCCTGACAGCTCCCCTTCCTGCAGGCCATCCGTGGGGAGGCCTTCGACCGCCACCTCCTGGGCCTGAAGCTGCAGGCCATCGAAGACCTGGTGAGCATGCCCGACATCTTCATGGACACCTCCTACGCCATCGCCATGCACTTCAACCTCTCCACCAGCCAGGTGGGCCACTGCCCTAGGTGCCCTGGGGTGGCAGGGAACAGAAGCCACTAGAAACTGGAGACGGACAAAGGCTGCACTGAGTGGAGCCGAGGTCCAGAACACGGTCACTTGGTGGTGATGTGATGCACACAGGCGCACTCCCGAAGCAGCTGAGCTTTGGAGGAGGAGCTGGGGTCAGGGGGCTTCGCTGCAGCTCGGGCAGGCCGGGAAGGAGTCAGGATCCCCCCCCGCCCGCTTTCATGCATTCACTGATCAGATGTGAAGGAACGTCTGATCCATGCCAGCCTGTGCTGGGCACTGGGGTAGAGCAGGGACAGACCACTGCCCCTGCCCCCAGGGGCTCACAGTCCAGACAGGAAGCACAGGGAATGAGACAGTCCCCCCTCAGGGACGTCAGGGAAGTCTCTGTAGGGAGGTGACAAGAACTGCACCCCAAAGAATGAAAGGGAGTAAGCTGTCGGCTGGAGACGAGGAGAGGGCGTCTCAGGCAGAGCACGGTGGGAGCCGACGTGGAAAGGCAGGCTGGTGCCGCGACGGGGCTGGGATGAGAGCCTTGGTCCTGTGCCATTCTCAGGTCCCTGCCAAGACAGACTGTGTCATGTTCTTTGGGCCTGTGGTCCCAGATGGCTACGGTGTCTGCTATAACCCCATGGAGGCGCACATCAACTTCTCCGTGTCGGCCTACAACAGCTGCGCAGAGACCAATGCGGTCCGCCTGGCGCACTACCTGGAGAAGGCGCTCCTGGACATGCGCGCTCTGCTGCAGAGCCACCCCCAGGCCAAGCTCTGAGCCCCGCTGCTCAGGCCTGCCGGTGCCACGGCCAAGCCGCCTTGGGCTGGCCCACCCACCGGGCCCTACTCCTTCGCTCCCTCTCCCCCTGGGCCCCCGCAGATCCGACCGAGTCTGGGATGGCATCCCCCAGCGGGGCCCGCGGGGCCGAGCTGAGTACCTTCCGTGGGTCCTCACCAGCACCCGGGCTGAGTCCAGAAGCTGAGCAGGAGGTCGGGCCCGGCGCCCAGCATCTCACCCGCCGTGGCCTCCTCCTGGGAGAGGAACCAGCCGAGCTCATCCCTCGTCAGGGTGGGGACTAGGGAGTCCCTTTCTTACTAGCTCAGCTCTGCCCAGGTCCTCCCGTGTACGCGGCCAGGCTTGGGTCTGTACCCTGATCCCTAAGCTCCCAAGGACCTAGAGACAGGGTTACCTGGAGCTGGGGGCCTCCAGGCTTCCCCAGGGCTGAGGGGCCAGGGCGCAAGGTGTGCTGATGGAGGGGAAGCCCACGCTGTGTCACAGCACCGTCCCCCGCGGCTCCGTGCTCTTCTGGGTGACGTGGCTCACAGGCCCCAGCTCGCTTGCTTCCACACAGCTTGATTCCTGAACCATGTCCTGGTTGTATAACAGTATCACGCGAGGCAGTTAATAAAGGGGAAATTTGTTGGGAAAGAGTTGTTTCAGCCGAGGAGGCAGGCAGGGTGCAGCAGATGCCTGGCTTTGCCTTCCTGCAGCTTCCCCCGCATCTGGGAGCTGGTGTCCAAGCCGCCAGTGGGCCCAAGGGGAGGGCTCCCAGAGGAGCGGAGCTCTCAGGCTTGGGTCAGGAGGCCAAGGGCCAGCTCGGACCTCAGGGCTCTGGGCCAGGACGGCACCAGACCCAGGCCTGCGTTCTTCATGGATACCTCCCACCTACCCATGACTTGGGCCTCTCCAGTGCCATGGGCTGTGCGCCGGGACAGCCCTCCCAGGGGACTGTGGGGCCCGATACCCTCGAGTCTGGTTGTCTGGGCAGTGTGGCTGACACCCAGGGCCCAAGGCCTCATCTGCTGCCTTGCACTGAGCCCATCAGGAGTGGTGGCTGGGCAGCCATGCTGACCCCAGCCCCAGCCACTGCCTGGGACCACCAGGCACCAGATCATGTGGCCACCCGGTCCAAACATTGTATCTGTCCCCAACCCCACGCACCTGGTACAGGCAGGGTGTCCTGCCAAAGTCAGCTGGGCTGTCTGTGGAGAGCGGAGGGACTCTGGCCCTGAGGAAGACACATGTGAAGCCCCAATTGGAGATGCCAAGGGTGGGAGAGGCTACCCAGCCTGTGGGGGCGGTGCTTCATGGCCTGGCTGACCTGCGGTGGTCACCGCGGGAGGCGGGTCCTGAGGTGGTGTCCGTTTTGCAGATGACGGAACAGGCTCGGGGAGCACGTGCCTCACCATGGGGCGAAGCCTCGGGGAGCAAGGAGTAGAGCCCAGCCCGTGGGGGAGTGGGTGTCACCCGAGGCCTGGCTGCTCCTTGGGACCCCGGCAAGGCCGGCAGGGTGGGGTATTGCCAGGGCAGGGGTGCACGAGTGTCCCTTCAGGGACCTCAAGCAGGAGGACCAGAAGAGAATCCCACCTCAACAGCACAGAGGCCTTGCTCTGCAGCTGGGGAGCGGGGCGGGCCCCTGGTGTCCGCAGGCTGGGTCTCAGGAAGCAGGACCCGCAGCCGGAGCTGAGCGTGCCCTGTGTGAGCAGCGCTAGGGCGGAGCTGCACCGACCCAGCCGGGGGCAGGCAGGGAGGGGAGACAGTGATGCAGGCCAAGGACACTGCAGTGACACACACCCAGGACTCCTGAAACTCAAGTTCAAAGAACTGTATGGGTCTGACTGTAAGGCAGGATTTTTTCCCAAAACGTTATCCTTCAGAAGTGAGGTCATTCCGCTGCATCTGAGTTGCTATAGGTCTCATAACACAGAGGCTCACTCGGTTCTTGAGGGCAGTGAAGTACCGCTTGGGGAAGACACATGTAGCACCTAAACAACCCCCGTCAGTGTCAGATGGAATGCTTAGAGGTCCCCGGGTGGAGCTTCTGGGGGTAAAAAGTCAAAAGAACGATGAAGATGTAGTAATTACTCCTGAGGGTGTGACCTGTGGCCTCACACTTTGCAAGTGTTGAATGCAGGACAAGCAAGTGTCTTACGGGTCTCTGGACGTGAGGGGAGGTTAAGTTTGGGGCAGGTCACATACTCCTACAGGAGCGATTTTTAAAATCCAGCTGTCTGAATGTTACACCAGTATGTTTGGAATAAAATTTCAAGTACACTGTCATGCATGAAATCCAGAAGGTGCTGCTGTATCCCAAACTGCCTGTCTAGTGGACCCAGGAGAACTAGGTCAGCAGACCCAGAGGTTGCCCAGGGACAACCAGACCCTGATGCCAATGATGCAGAAGACTTTTTTTTTTTTTTGCAAAATGAGTGAAAAAGAACTGTCCTCAATTTATGTACTTTGTGTAATACAGCATTTGAAATTTGAGAATAATAAAATTAATAATAAAGATTACTTGGCTTTTACCTAGGTCCTCTAAAAGTTCGTCCGGGTTGGCATGAACTTGATTTTGCTCTCTCCATTGGGAAAGTGCAGTGGCTGGAATCAAGGGCAGGCCTGGAGCAGAGCCCCAAGGTTGAGTGAGGGCTGGACGCCATGGGCCAAGTTAAAGGCTTGGGTTTTATCCCAAGACACTGAGGACGATGCTGAGGAATGGACTGAAGGGCCCTGATGGGTGGGGATGAGGGCCACCTGCCAGGAGGCTTTGCTGCTGCTGAGCAGGGGGTAGTGGGCTGGGACCCAGACTGGCCTGGAAGGCAGAGAAAGTGGCTATTTCAAAAGACACTGACAAGGTGGAGTGAGCAGGGCTTGGTGACCAACTGAATGGGAAAAGGAGTTGGGCAACCCGCAGGTGGGGTGCTGGGCAGCTCTCTGAGAGCCCAACCAGGGTGAACGTGTGGGTGAGTGCCAACTGGGGTAAAAAGCAGCGTTTACCCGGGATTCAGGGAAACCTCAGGGCTCATGAGACGGCCCCGTCCTCTCTCTTGCTGCATCCTGGATTTCCTCTGACCTCCAGTTTTTCTCTTTAACTATGTCTAGTCTGCTGTTAAATCTACCTACTGAGTTCTTGTTTTTTAGCTATCATATTTTCCAGTATTCATTGAAAAATCTGCCAGCATTCACGTTATAGTTTCCTGTTCTCTGCAGATACACATATATATACACACATACATACATACATACATATCTATATATTTATTTCTGGCTGCCTTGGGTCTTCGTTGCTGCGTGCGGGCTTTCTCCATTTGTGGTGAGCGGGGGCTATACTTCGTTGTGGTGCGTGGGCTTCTCATTGAAGTGGCTTCTCGTGGAGCACGGGCTCTAGGCGTGTGGGCTTCAGTAGTTGCAGCACAAGGGCTCAGTAGTTGCAGCACGCAGGCCCTAGAGTTCATGGGCTTCAGTAGTTGTGGTGCGTGGGCTCAATAGTTGTGGCTCGCAGGCTCTAGAGCGCAAGCTCAGTGGTTGTAGCACACGGGCTTAGCTGCTCCATGACATGTGAGATCTTCCCGGACCAGGGATCAAATCTGTGTCCCCTGCACTGGAAGGTGGATTCTCAACCAGTGCACGCCCAGCGAAGTCCTGCAGATATTTTCAAGTTTGTCCCTTACTTCTTTAAAAAAGTAAAACAACTTAAAATCTGTGCTCGATCATTCCAGCACCTGAAGTATGTGTGGGTTTGTTTCTAATACTTGTTTCCAGCTAGTTCTCAAGGATGGTGGTGATTCCTTTCCTACCTGGTCATCTTTGTCTATATTTTGTTCATGGTAGTTTCTTAAAACTGTATAAATAATTGAAGTCGGGCATGAAGGTTCCTTCTTCCAGAGATCTGTTTGCTTCTGCCACACGTCTGGGATGAGGTCACCTTAACTAAATGTCCAGGTTGTGTGGACCGTAGTAGGGAACCCAAACCCAGCCTTCGAGCTCATGTGAGGATGGGATTACTTCTGATTCACCTGAGGGTGAAGCTGTTATGAATCTCAGGTTAATGAATTAAAGAAGGGTTAGAACCCCCACATTGGACCCCTGAAATGGCTTGTGTTCTTTTCACTCCTACAAGGCATCCAAAACCCAGGTCAGTTTGCAGTTATTTCTTCCAAAGCACGATACTCACCTGTCCGCACGCTAAAGCAGCACTGAACTCAGCAAGGAGCGGAGGTCTGTATCCTCACAGAGGCTTAGGAAGGACATTCAGGTTGTCCCCAGTCTTCAAGGGCTGTCATATGAAGGAGAAGCTAGGCTTACTGAGAGCAGAGCCAGCCAGCGCCACAGGGGGAGGTAGACTGGGACGAAAAAAACTCAATGGAAGGGAGCTGTCCTCAGACCCCAGTGGGGTATGTCACAGAGGCAATTCCAACCCTGGCTTTGGGGGCTGGAGGGGACTAGGTGTCTTGGAGACGCGCACGATCTTCTGGTCTTAACCATGCCCTTGCCCCTCGGGTTGTGTGTCCGCACAGCCACGTCCCCGGCTCCTCCCATCAGCTCAGTCAACATGTTCAAGCTGCCAGAGTTGAAGATTTTATTTTAAAACAATAGTAAACAATTTTCATTGATTTTTCTTAAGTCAAACCACCTCACACTTGGCTTATCTCAGGCAAAATGTAAAAAATAAAAATGAGAAGGGAAGGAAAGGAAAATGTGGGGACTGACCAACCTTCCCCAGAAACAGGCCCCTGGCCCTGGCATCTGGAATGGCTTGGGACACTGTCTCTAACAAACGAGAAGAGAAAGCACCAAACTACTGTGCTTCAGCAGCCGATTAGGAACCTCCACAAAGAAAAGGCGGCTGGGGGAGGGAGGGGGGTCGGGCCCTGAACACAGGTCCCGAGCAGCCTGGTTCAGTTCTAGAAGCTTCCAAGTCTGGACGCATCTCCTCTCCACAGCTCCATTTCAAAGCGGCTTCAAGATTGGGAGGAGTCGTCCTCCGAGCTGGGCAGTGGGGATCTGTGAGCCACACCCCGGACACAGGTTTGGGGTGACCCAAGCAGGTTCCCAGCCTCTCGGAGGGGGGTCGGGAAGGACAAGGAATGCTCAGAGCACACAGAGGGGAGGGAAGGGTGGGGACAGTAGGCACCGCTGCCCCACTCCTCTCACCAGCTCCTGCTTCCTCTGCATTTTGTTCGGGTGGAGATGAAGACGACCCACTAGCGGACGCAGGACAGGAAAGAGCTGTAAACAGCTTGGGTTTGCTCACCCACAGGCGCAGGCTCTTTCATCAGAAAGGGACCGCTGTCTTGGGGACAGGGAACCAGAGAAAGCCCTTGCGGCGCGGGGTCGATGCGGGTAGGACACAGCGATGGCAGCGCAGACGCCTGCTGTCTCTGGGCCTGGCTCCCACACGGGAAACACTGACCGAGGTTCTGGAATGGCGTTGGCGGCAGGGGGGGCATGGGGGTGCTCCCTCCTCCTGGGCCCCCAGGCCATCTCTCGGGCCCAGGGCAAAGGGCCTGGGAAGCTGACCTGGGCTCCTCGGTACGCAGGGCAGCCCCCGCAGAGCTGGGTCTTCCAGTCCCTCTCCAAAATCCCATCTGCCTTTGACAAAACCAAAAAATAAATAGTGTGCATTTTTCACGCCACCTACATTTCCTGGCCCTGCGGCCAGAGATTCAAGCCCTCCTTCTCTACCCCATGCCCCAGTGCCCACGTCAGGGGCACTTTCCGCCCAACTGGGGGCTGGCAGCAGCACTGTGAGGGTCTCTGGCTGTGAGGCCCCCCGGCAACAGGCCCTCCAGGGTCCTGGCTGAGGGGCTGGCTCAGCCCTTTGGTCCACCTTGTTCATTAAAATTAAAATAAGAAAAAAAAGGCTCCACTCGGTGACTTGGGTCTGTAGAGGTCTCTGCTTCGTCCCTCTGTCTGTCATTCCATCCACCCTGCAAGGCATCGTGCAGGCCAGATCTGGAGGCTGGAGACAGCCACACTCACCCGTCACTGCAGTTTCGTCCCCAGCTTGCGCTGTCTGTTCCTGCAAAGTGGGGGTGGGGGTCAGATGAGGGGACTCCTGGCGTCCAGTGACTCGCCCCTCAGCTGTCTCCTTCCTCCCCACAATCCCATCAGAATGAGTGAGGGTCCACTCCCAGTAGCCCCAGTGGTTGGCTCAAGCTGGGCCAATCAGAGCTCCTGCCCTGGGACCTGGGACTTGGGGCCTAGAGAGGGTCAATGTCTCTGCTGGGTCTGTATCACAGGTGCTCAGCTCTGGAATCCAAGTGCAGCCAGGAGGCCAGGGCAGGGGTGGGGGCCAGGACGGGAGAACAGAGGCAAGAGGGACCTGGCTGGATTCCAGTAATCATGGGCAGTTCCCACTTATAGATAAGCCAGCATAAGTGGGGTTCTGTTACCATCAACCTAAACAGACAAGAAGGTAGTGAGTTCTCCATTTGGGATATACATAAGCAAAGGTAGGAGCACTCCTGATACAAGTTATCGAGTGGATCTGAGTACCTGACTTGGGGGTGTGGCAATACCTACGACGGGCTCAGGAGCCTGAAGGAAGCAGGGGCAGCCCCGTTCCCTGGAGGGCCTGGCTCCTCGAGACCCCACTGAAATTCAGAAACCTAACTGTCCCCACAGGTCCTGCGTGATGCAGCCCCAGCCTCGTGCCATGGCCAGCCCCCTTCTTCCCTGGGCTCCAGCCACACCTGCCTCTGTCTGTTTGGTGGACTCCCCAAGCTTGCTGTTCTCAGAAGCATTGCACAAGCTGTTCCCTATGCTGAGAGCACTCTCCCTGCTAAACCCCAACTTGGACAGTCCCGCTTTCTCTCTGCTCAGACCTGTCACAGCGGCCAGCCAGTCCAACCACACACCCTCACAGCACGCTGCTGTCACGAGCTCTCAAGCCCGAGGCACTTGTCGCACAGGTAGGTGCCTCATTCCTCGTGTCCCCCCTGCCGGCCACTGCCGCCCACAGCCTGGCACAGAGCAGGTGCACATGGAAGTTTGGGTACATCAAGGTGGGTGGCGGCCAGCCGGGAGAGGCGGGGCCGCTCTGGGAGCCAGGTGGAGAGCCTGGGCCAGCTGGGGCCTTCCGCCAATAACAGGATTGCCTGCCCTAACCCCTCAAATCCCCTTTCCTCAGGATCCAGGGCTTTACCCTTAAGTTCGTTAGGATAATTGGGACCATGATGCCCTAGACACACTTCCCGGCTGCTGTGACCCCGCCCTGTGGTTCCTCTCACCAGGAACCCAGGGCTCCTCAGGAAACCTCCCAGGCTTGTGCTGGAGCCCAACCTCGCCTCGGCTCCCCTCTGAACCTGGGAAGGAGCCAGGCCTTCCCGACCCCACCTGGCACCCCACCCAGGATGTGGGGTGCATGGAGAGCTGAGTCAGAAGAAGCCTCCAAAGCCAGCTTTGCCCTGACTGGCTGTGCAAACACGGGTGCCCCTAACTCACCACACCTCAGTTTACCCCTCCAGAGGAAAGTGTCTGGACTAAACAGTCCTGAGGGGGGTCGACACACAGGCCCCCAGAGAATCCTGGCTGCCCAGCTCTCTGGTTCCGGGCCACAGAGGTTAAAAGCATGGCCCTGGGGCTTCCCTGGTGGCGCAGTGGTTGAGAGTCCGCCTGCCGATGCAGGGGACACGGGTTCGTGCCCTGGTCCGGGAAGATCCCACATGTCGTGGAGCAGCTAGGCCGGTGAGCCATGGCCGCTGAGCCTATGCATCCGGAGCCTGTGCTCCGCAACGGGAGAGGCCACAACAGTGAGAGGCCCGCGTACCGCAAAAAAAGGAAAAAAAAAAAAAAAGAGAGAAAAAAAGCATGGCCCTGGGCTCAACAGCCTAGGTTCCCAGCCCAGCTCCCACACCCACGATCTGCAAACCCTTGGTCAAGTGATTCCTCTCCTCCCCTCTCTGAGCCTCAGTTTTCTCATCTGTAAAATGGGGTCCAGGGGAGGATTCAATGAGGCAGTGCAAGAAAAGTGCTTAGGCAAGTGCCCGGCTCTCAGGCAGCCTTCCAAAACTGGGGGCGGCACTGACTGAGGGATGTGCCCCACTGAGCCAGGACCCAGTGATTGCTATCCCCTTGACTCACCTGGCTTCTGCCCGGGTTACCGTGTACTCAAACCAGAGTACGTTGGGAATGAGGCTCGTGTCTCGGATTAGGAAGAACTCAGAGATAGGCCTGGAGAGACAGACACCCGGAAATCCAGGACCATATCAGAACATGAGTCTGTCACCAAGCCAGACTCTCCCACCAGTGCTTGGGGCCGGCGATGCACCCTCTCCCCACCACTTTGCCTGGCCTGTGCAAGACCCAGATGTGTCGCCTGTGTGACACTCAGGCAGGTCCAATGCCCCAAGGCACACACAGCCCAGAAGGACACATGCTGCTTTCCAAGTCCCTGAGAGGCCAGGCAAGGAGAGAGGCTGGCATCTTGGCTTCTGGGCTGAGAAAACGCCTGGGGGAGATGGAAGCCAGACGAGCGGGGCCTGCAGCCCTATGCCCACCAGAGGCCTGGGCACTAGGGCCTTCCCAGGGAGACTGAGGCTGGTGTCAGGACGCCTGGGCCCTCCCACTGATGGCCCCTTCGCAGGAAGGGGCACGGGCCATAGTGCCTGGGAAGGTGGGGAGAGCAGGGGACAGCAGCAGGGGCAGGAGGCAGTTACCAGGCTGCTATCCTAGGGAACAGGGGGGTGAGGACCTCCTGCGTGAAGACGAACCAGGCGATGGCCATGAGGCCTCCAGCGATGCCCCCATAGAGCACCTGGCTCCAGGTGTGGTACAGCAGGTAGACCCTGGGCCAAGGACAGAGGGAAGTTCATGAGAGCCAGCCAGAGACAGTCCTGCACAGCCTCCCTGCACGCCTGAGTGCCAGCTTCCCTGGACCTCTGCACATACACGGGAGACATACACAGACGGGGCAGGCCCCTGTGACCACACGGACTCAGAGCTACTTCTAGAAGGAGGCAAGGGGTTGGACCCCAACAGCTGCTCCCCTGACTCTAGAAGTGAAGAGATGGCTCAGCTAGGATGTGCCTCCCTTCTGTCCAGCCCTTGAACTTGGAGTTTGTCTGCAAGGGGCTGCTCCAGGACCTTGGGAACAGATGGCTAACCCTAGAACCTTGGACCCAACCAAGAGGAGAGAGCAAGGATTGGGTTGGAAGGGGCAGCTGGAGCCCTGGCCCTTGAAAATGAGAGGCCTAGAGCTTCCCTGGTGGTGCAGTGGTTAAGAATCCGCCAATGCAGGGGACACGGGTTCGAGCCCTGGTCCGGGAAGATCTCACATGCCACGGAGCAACTAAGCCTGTAAGCCACAACTACCAAGCCTGCGCTCTAGAGCCCATGAGCCACAACTACTGAGCCCGCGCGCCTAGAGCCCGTACTCCGCAGCAAGAGAAGCCACCGCAAGGAGAAGCCCGCGCACCGCAACGAAGAGCAGCCCCCGCTCACTGCAACTTGAGAAAGCCCGCATGCAGCAATGAAGACCCAACGCAGCCAAAAATAAAAAAATAAAAATAAATAAATAAAATAAAATGAGAGGCCTGGGACCCCCTTCGCAGCCCTGCCCTACAGGCTCTGGGACTCGGGTCCACAGCGAGGTCCAATAGGGACCAAGTATCCAGTGGGCAGGGCGTGGGGCAGGGGCTCTCTCTCCCTCTGTACCTGCTATAGGAGACTAGAAACGCCACGGTGAGGAGACCCAGGGAGAGTACATGCCTCCACAGCAAGTCCAGGAACCTGGCGTTGTTCGTTTGGTGCATTCTGGGAAAACAAGCCTGTTAGGTGGCCTCGGCCCACAGCCTGGGGCCCAGGCCTCCCACACAGCCCCGGCCCCAGCCACATGCTCCCTGGGCACCTTCTGCCTTGGCTGCAGCTCCTCCCACCCCCAGTAGAGGCCAAGCCCTAAATGGCATCCAAAGGGCTTGCAACAAGTCCCTGGCAGAGGCCAGCCTGGGCCAGTTCAGGGCCACCCCAGCCAGGGCAGAAGCTCACCTTAAATACAGAAAAAGGAAAGAATAGACGGAGAAGAACCACATAAACTGGGAATGGCTGGAGGGCATCCCGTACTTGGTGCCCACTGCCGTGTGGGGACCTGGTGGAGACAGAGAGCAGGGCATGATGGGAGGATGCAGGCCTCCCAGTAATGCCCTAACCTGGGGGACCCGCAGACCCCCAAGGCCTGGGCCCTACCTCCACAGGGCCGTGGCTCCTGGATGACGTGTTTGATCAGCCAGTTGACCCCCTCGTTCAGTGCCAAGCCCCCAAGGAACGAGATCTGCTGGGAAGATGCATGGTCAGCAGGGCCTCTGTGTGCTTGCTGGCCGCCGCCCAGCCCAAAGGCCGTGGCCGCCCACTGAACCTCCAGCCCAGTGGACAAGCTGCAACCAGCCAGGAGGCTCCACACACCTCAAGAAAGGTGGAAGCAGGGGAGGGAAGGCAAAGCCCCTGGGAAGGAATGGTGAGGCCCCTCCTCCCTGGGGTGGGAGTGACTCACTCACCGTGTGCAGCTCCCGCTTGAATATGATGAGGGTCACAAAACCAACGATGACAAATATGGGGCTGAGGCTCAGGTAGGCAAGGAGATGGCCAGAGAGATCACCTGGGCAAGGCAGGGAGAACAGGATGAGGACAGAGCGCAGCCATGGGAGAGGGCCTGGCCCCCAGCAAGCCAAGTAGAGCCTCAGTCAGAGGTGGTCCCAGCCGGGCCCGGAGCGCAAGGCCAGGCGGCTGGGGGTGCCTCAGCCTTCCAAGCTCACCGCTCGTCCTCAGTCACGGGCACAGCGTGTTTACTAAGCACTCAGGTTCACAGATCGTGAGTTTAAAGCAGGTGCCTTCACTCTCCCTGTTCTACAGATGACGACACTGAGTCCCACAGGGGCTGCATGATTTGTCCAAAGTCACACAGCCAGAAAGAGGTAGGATCTGACTAAAATCCGAGTCTCTAGCCTGGTCCAGGTGCTACACCCACTATCCCACCAAAGCGGATATTTGAACCTGGCTTGGTCTGACCCCAGAGGCTGGGCCCTGTCCCAGGAGGCAGCCTGGCGGGCACATGGATGACTCCGGAACGCAGTGCTGTGCGGAGACCGACCCAGCCAAGCCCTGGGCCTCCAGGGCAACCTGGTGTTCTCTGAACACCGCACAGACTTGGGTCTACACTGTGGACTCTGACAGGGACCAAGGCTGGGGGTGGGGGTGAAGCTCCGTTGCCCACTATGGCCACCCGCTGCAGTAACAGCTTCTCACTGCCTCTCTACTGGCAAAAAAATTGGCTACCTATTGACTACCTGCTTTTTACCCCCTAATAGGTCTCAGCAGGAGGATCCTGGAGCCAACAGACAGGAGCCACTTTCCTGCTAGTCCAAAAGCCACCCTCACCATTTGAGACAGGGCAGCTATGTAGCAGCTCTGGGGTCAGAGAGTGTGGTTTAGTTCCCGTGCCAGCACTTGCTGGCTACACGACCTCAGGCAAGGACTTCACCTCCCTGAGCCTCAGCTCTCTCACCCGTGAAATGGGGATATCAGTAGCCACCTCCTACAGCCATGGGAGCTCTGATGTGACCAGGCCTGTGAGACGCCCAGCTCGGTCCCTGGCACCCAGGACACTTCCATGTTTGGAGAACTCAGTGTGGGAAATCGCCCCACCACCAGCCTGGCCTCACACAGGCAGCAGGAAGGTACCCACCCAAGGCCGAGCCCAGATTCCAGGCTGAAGGGATGGGCACATACCTGGCCTCCCCCACACCTACCCAGGGTAGGGCTGGCTTTGAACTGGCCTGGGAGAACAGGCCAGCAACATAGGTCCAAATGCTAGTACTGCCATAGGCCCCCTGGATGACACTGGGTGAGGCCCTTCCTTTTTCTGGGGTTCTGTCTCCTCATCCACACAGTGGCCTGGCCCCCTGAGATTCTGGGTCTCTCAGCTGTCCAGCCGATGCCCAGGACACTGGGTCATCAGGAGGACAGGAAATGGCTGGTGCCCCCAAAGCCTTGGCCATCTCCATGGCCTGTCTCACAGCAAGCGCCACCTCTGGGCCTTCCTGCAGATGCTGTCAGCAACTCTGCCTTGACCATCCTCTTATCTAAGACCCCCGGTGGCTCTCTCGGCCCTTAGGATAAGTCCCACCTCAATCCAGCTCATCAAGCCCTGCAGTCCTGGCCCTGCTTCCCTCCCACCTTCTGCTCCAGTTCCAGGAACCAAATTCTAGTTCCCTGAACGCACCATGCTCTGTCCTACTTCTGGACCTTTGCACACACTGTTTCCCCCACCTGGGATGCTGTCTGGGTTAACTCAACATAAATTAAGTACCCACCACAGTGGGGAAAAAAAAAAAAATCACACTCCTGCCATTGCAAAGCTCTCAGAATCTGTAACCAGGGCATCGTTCAGGACACCACTCATTAGTGGAGCTATCCGGCCTGCATCTGTCTCTCCCTCTAGAAAGTAGGCGCCATGAGTGCAGGGATGGGGTCTCTACACCCCACTCAATTCCCCCAAGCCCAGCACAGCGCCTGGCACTAACTGGGCTCTAAAATGATGTTAAATGAAAGGAGAATGGATGAAGGAAGCAGGGTCCGTGTGATGAGGGGCACGAAGGAGAAGTGCAGGGGGTCACAGAAGAGTTAGCAGGGGCACTAGACCTTGAGAGAGGCCCCCAGGTTCAGCCAGGTCTCTCCTCCAGGCACCCACAGTCCCTGCAAAGGGTCCCTCATCACAGCCTGCGTCATGCCACTCACGTCTGCCAGCCTCCTCCTTCCAGGCCAGGGAGGGGAAATCATGAAGGTGCCGAGGACTTAAGCAGGTCCCTTCCCCACTCCAGGCCTTGGTTTCCGTCCTGTAAAGTGGGCTTTTTTTTTTCACAGTCTGGGAGTCCAGGTACATATTGGTTTGTTCACCGTTCAAAATGCAGAGCGAGCCCAGGGCCTGGCATTCAGGAGGTGCTCAGTGGATACCAGCTGAATGAAGGATGAGTGAATGGCAGGGAGGCAGGCAGACAGTAGGGCCCAACAGCTGCAGGGCCGCCCCATCCCCAATATAACCCAGAACACCTAGGGTCAAAGTTTCCTGGCATCCAGTCCTCAGCAGGGCCAGGTTCTCATGTCTCTGCATGAGTAGGCCCTTCCTGGGCAACCAGGGCTCAATGAGGGGGCCCCCAGCCTCACCCAACACCCAGCCATCCTACACATAGATGGCAGTGTGGGCTTGAGAGGGTGCTGGGAAGGCGGCATCATGTTAACTGCAGTTATTTCTTCAATGTTTACTGTATGCGAGGCACTGCACTCAGCATTTCTCACATCTCCTATTTCTGATTCTCACGTCACCACTAGAAGGGAGGCACTGTGATTAGTTCCACTTCAGAGAGGCAGAGAGGTGAAGTCACTTGCACAAGGCCTCGGCCTGAACTCTGACCCCAAGGCCCAAGCTCTGCACCACTCTACTAAACGGCCTCCAGAACGCTCACTACAGGACCTCACGGATGGAAAACGCTGAGCTTCTGGAGCTGTGTCTGATGGGAAGCTCCAGAAGTTAACATCCCAGAGGCTGCCTGACCCCTCACCGGGTTCCCTGAGTTGTAGAGCAGTGCCCCCTACCCAGGGCGTGGCATCAGAAGTACTCAAACAACGAAGAGCTGCCCGGCCTCGATTTGCACACTCCCAGCAATGGGGAGCTCTTTCTTCCAGGCAGCCCCAAAGCACTGTTTGAAGGAAAAAGGCACTCCCTACACGCCGAGGAGAGAGTTCAGCCTCTCCGGCTCCGGGAACGGAGGGGAAGAAGGGCCCAGGTCCAGGCCAGTGATCCGTTCCCGCCTCACGCACACCACCGCCCCATTACAGCCCACCGGCGCCCCGGGACCCAGTGGAGCACCCCGGCCGCGCAGCCGCAGAGTGCGTGAGCGAGCGGCTCACAATTTCGCCCAGCTCATCGCCACACTACTGCGCCTGCGCGGCGCGCGCGCCGGCCGAACCCTCCGTGGCTCACTATTTGACAGTTCCCACCCCGGTCCCCCGGCGCCCCCCTGCGGGCTTGCGCCGGCCGGAGCGCCCGGCACTGACCGGCCGGCCCCAGGAAGGCGTCCTCGAAGCCGGGGTTGTCTTTTACCTGCAGGATATTCGACGTGGGTGAGGGTCACCGGCCGCCATGAAGCGGGGAGCGAGCACTGTCCGTCCGCTGCCATCTTACCCGGAGACCGGGCTTCGCCGAGCAGCCAATAGGGAGCCAGGGGGGCGGTGGTCCTGACCTATCACGCCGGGGGAGGTGCCGCGCGCCCAATCGGAGGCCGATACAGGTAGCGGCGCAGCCATTCACCGTGCAGGCCGTGGGGCAGGCCCGAGCGGCGAATCAGGAAGCAGGGCCCCTAGGAGCCTGCGAGCCGGCCAAGACGGCGCCCAATCCGGGACGAGCGCAGGTAGGTGGCTAACCAATCAGAGAAAAGGAGGGTTTCAGCACACAACAGAGAGCAGAACAGCCAATCAGAAGGTGAGGCCGGCTCGCGGTGTGGGCAGGGCGGGCCAATCACCCGCTAGCTTGGGGGGCGTGTTGAACTTTGGTGGGAGCTTTGGTTTGGTGGGGACGTGTACCGAGTGAAGGCTTCCTCGATACCGGGAGTCAGCCCGGGGTCGACAGGACTTCAGCGCCTGTCAGAGCGCATGCTCGAAGCGGGGAGGCAACCTTGGCACTATGGAGTCTGAACTCACCTACTTTTAGTTATGCGTTAACTGAGGCCAGAGACCCAGAGGGGACTTATTTTCCTTTGCCCTTTACTGACTGGCAACGGAGCAAGTCACACAAAACTGACAACCTTTCCATTAAAGGTTGGGGGTGGGATGGGGGAAGGGACTCCCGGGTCGGGGCTCACAGTCGGCCCCCTGAATGCTTTATGGAAGCTTAACTGATGTCGAGTGGAAGCGTAATTGAAATTAAAAGACTCCGTTCCTCATTTCATTCAATTAACACAGATTTATTGATTCAATCCCATTTATGCTGCTTAATGAGGCATCTTGGGAGCATTTTAAACAAGAGGCGGGTTTTCCACCTATACCTCAGTTTTCCCAAAACATTCCTCTCATTGTCCTACAGGCCTTGCATAAATAGCCACACCTTACCACCCACCTCTCCCTCTCCCACCCTCACTCTCTCTTGGGCTAGATTGCAGTGCTTACAGTCAGGTAAAGTGCCCGGCTCCTCCTGTCATTGAGCCTTTTCACATGCTGTTCCAGTCTGTCTCAGGTGTCTGTCCTCACTTAGAGGTTTCCATGGCCAGGAGAGGGGCCTCCACTGGGCTCCCACAGTTGCATCCCAGTTGCATCCCCTCTCCTACCCCAGCACTGACCACACTGGACTGTAATTGGCTCCTTGTCTGTCTCTCAACAGTAAACAATGGTTCTCCGAATTCATGCAGCGCCGAGATCAGCTTGTAGAAAATGGGCCCTGGATTGATCCAGTAGATCTTGGGTTGCAGCCTTGGAGTCTACATTCTTATGTCCCCTGGGGCTCTGATATAAGTGGTTGCAGCCACAACTGGAGAAGACCTGGGCAGCATGAAGACAGGGCCTGTTATGTATTGGAGACTGGCCCAGGCCGATGCTAGAACAAGTGCCGGATAAATAACCTAAGTGTTTATGAGAAGTGAGAACACAGCAGAGGATTCCGCTGACTCTGTGAGCCAGCCAGGCAGCAGGAGTGAGTACCATGGGTGGGGCTGAAAGGACTGGGGGGATGATGGTGACTCAGAACCCACCAGCGAGCCAGGAGGGCCCCCAGGACCCCTCAACTGTACTCAGCTTCCCACCCGGCCCAGCCTGGGCTCATGTGGGTCAGCTGGCCCCATTTCACTGTCACCTGCCCTCAGCTACCTCAGGCACTGCCATTATTAGCCGCTGAGAGGCAGGAGGTGTGAGGAGTGGGCTGTGAGTTTCCCAGAATAGTTCCCTAGGACAGGGACGCCGTCCCGTCTGGCTGCATGGCCCCTCCCTGGTTAGATGGCATTTCATGGATGAGCAGTTAGGCTTGAGAAGCCAAGTCCCTGAAACCCAGGCCTATCCTCTCACCTCGGGGAGAGTGTTCTGGAGGAAGTGTCAGGGTGAGGAACTATAAAATGTGAGGGAGTTAGCTGGGGTGGGCTTTTCCTGGCAGAGGGAACAGCACAGGATGAAATAGGCAAGAGAGAGGGAGAGGTGAGGTGCTGGGGGAGAGGGGCCTGGCCTCCCAAAACTTGGAGGGCCACTCTTGGTGACTACAGAGGGGATCTTGAAAGGTGACTTTGTCGTTTGGTTCGGTTTTGCCTTTGAAAAAAATTAAAATATAACACTCATACAGGAAAATCCAGAAATCGAATGTGTATAGCTTGATGAAGTTTCACAAACTAAGCACACCTGTGTTAGCAGCCCCCAGATCGAGAACCAGAGCCCCAGGAGCTCCTGACACCCCTTCTCATCACCCCAGCGTGACCACCATCCCATCTGCTAGCACCATACATTAGGTTAGTCTGATCTCTGTACTTTCTATAAGCCGAATGCTACAGTACGGCTTTGGGGGCGCGGCTCCTGTCCCGGCGCTACAGTACGGCTTTGGGGGCGCGGCTCCTGTCCCGGCGCTACAGTGCGGCTTTGGGGGCGCGGCTCCTGTCCCGGCGCTACAGTGCGGCTTTGGGGGCGCGGCTCCTGTCCCGGCGCTACAGTGCGGCTTTGGGGGCGCGGCTCCTGTCCCGGCGCTACAGTGCGGCTTTGGGGGCGCGGCTCCTGTCCCGGCGCTACAGTACGGCTTTGGGGGCGCGGCTCCTGTCCCGGCGCTACAGTGCGGCTTTGGGGGCGCGGCTCCTGTCCCGGCGCTACAGTGCGGCTTTGGGGGCGCGGCTCCTGTCCCGGCGCTACAGTGCGGCTTTGGGGGCGCGGCTCCTGTCCCGGCGCTACAGTGCGGCTTTGGGGGCGCGGCTCCTGTCCCGGCGCTGTGTCTGTGAGATCCATGCTGCGGCCTCTAGCTGTAATTCGTCTGCTCTCCCTGTGTAGTGTTCCACGGTGTGAACACACCATGTTTATTGGTTTCTTTTCCATTCGACTAGACTTTTTTTTTTTGGCCGCACCACACGGCCTGTGGCATCTTCCCCGACCAGGGGTCAAACCCGTGCCCCCTGCATCGGGAGTGCGGAGTCTTAACCACTGCGCCACCAGGGAAGTCCTTCCATTCAACTCTGCTGGACTTCGGGGTGTTTCCAGGTCTGGGGTGTTAGGAATGGTGCTGCTAGGAACAGCCTTGTGCAGATCTTTGGTGTACAAATGGATGCTTTTCCGATGGCGATGTGCCTAGGAGCCAGTGCGGGGTCCCATGAGATGGGAGAGATGACAGCACAGACCTGCCATGTGGATGAGGAGCTGGGCTGTGCAGGCATGAAAGCTGTGAGGGGAACCATGGGAAGCTGAAGGAGCTACCTGCCTCCTCCCTGAGCTGAGGGGTGGACCAGTGATGCCCCTGGTATCTCTCTGAGCATCCTGGGAGGTGCTCCATCCTTAGTCACTCGTCTTAGCTCCACTACAGCCTGGGAGGCAGTTCTTAATGCACCCAGTTTATAGCTGAGGACAGTAAGGCTCTGAGCGTCCCACCATTTGCCAAGTCAACTGGCTAGTGTGTGACAGAGCCACGATTTGAATCCAGGTCTGCCTGATGGGCAGGCCCAGGTTCTGAACCACCCTGCATCCCATTAACCAAACTGCAGGCTGCCTCCTCCCACTGCCCAGAGGAGTCCTCAGACAAGCCACAGCTGTCCCGGGCAGGGCAGGCCTTTCACTTTGGCCTCTCCTCTGGAAGGGAATTCACAGACAGTGCGGCCCCCGGATTAGAGGCACAATGTCTTACTCTGTGCACCACACCCCAGCCACCCTGGCATGCGCTCAAAGTCCCTAGGAAAGAACTCTTCCCCTCTCTGGGCCTGTTTCCCCGAAATGTGTCAGCTGCCGCCCTCTAGATTAGAGGTTTGTTCATGCACTTCCGGGACTATTTGAGCTCCTAGGCGGTGCCAGACCACATCCGTCTGGGCATCAAGGATGAAGGGAGAAAGATGGAGAGAAGCAAGGGTGCTGCCATTGAGAAACTGTCCTTCCCACGGAGGATGTGGGACTCCTGGATCCTAAAGATGCCAGTAAGAAAGACAAATGGTCTCAAAGTAGAAGTGACAGTTTTGGCTTCAAAACCTCTGAGAGGAGCCATTCACTGTCTGTGTCTTAGCATAGAGGCTTCTAGAAGTCAGGACCTAGCGTTCCAAACACCATGGAGCCAAGTCCTCGAGACACATTGTCTGGCTCAGTCTCCCAAGCCACAAGCTCCCCTGGTTTGTGGCATGTGCTGATTTCCATGGTGTAAATACTCTCTCCTGTGGCCACTTGCCAGCCACCATCGTGATGGTACTGAACAAGGAGTTAGGAAGAGATGCACAGTCCGCTCTCGCTAGCAGATGGGGTGCAAGCCGGCTCCGGAGCCTCCACCGCTGCCTGTGCAGCACCTGGCGCAGTGCTTGGCACACAGTAGGCGCACAGGAAATACTTGGTGGACAGATGATCCTTCTTCACCTGTCCTGTCCCATTTGCGCACACGCCCTGGGAGCCATTTATATTGTGATCAAAGCCACTGTTTACTGAGCACTTGATGTGAACCACAGATTGGGCCAAAGACGACACTACGAGATCTTACCCTCCACACCTCCCTCAGGCTGCACGAGAATCAGTCTCACAGGCGATGCAGCAGAAGCCCTACAGGTTCAGGAGATATGAGTGTCCACGCTGGGGCTGCTGTGTATTCGCTGTATGCACTGGGGTGGTCATCCTCCACTCTCAGTTTCCCCTTTCATCAACAAGGGGGCTGGCATCAGTTACCTACTGCTGTGTAACAAGCCAGTCCCAAACCTAGTGCCTTAAGACCATCACCATTTTATTCAAGATCTGCAACTTGGCTGGCTCAATTCTGCTGGGTCACTCATGCAGCTGGTGACTCGACTGGGCCTGTGTGGTCCAAGGGGCCTCCCTCAAATCTGACCCTTAGCTGGGGCTTCTGGCCCGGGTGCCACATTCTCCTTCACGTGGCCTCCGGCAGAAGAGCCAAGGTTTTCATGGCCGCAAATACTCTCCAAGAGGGCGACCCCAGTGCACCAGAGCTCGCCAAGCCTCTGCTTGCATCACGTCACTCTTGTTCCACTGGCCAAAGCAGGTCACGTGGCCGAGGTCAGAGCTGCCATGGGAGAGGCCTATACAAGGACATGGATTCCAAGAGGCACGATTCGTGGGGGCCTTGACTGTAACAGTCCACCGGCCGCCACAGAAATAAGTGGGCCAGGATTCCCCTGAGGGCCTTCCCAGACCTGGTGTCTGGTATTCTGAGCTTCCTGGGACTTGTTATGCTAGAAAGGAAGTTCTCCAAGACTGATTCAGGGTGTGTGTGTGGGGGGATGGCAAAAGGACCCAGGAGCCAGCTCAAAGGGGCTCCCGCTGGGAAAATTTGTGACCATCTAAACATCAGAAAATTGATTGTAACTGATTGTAAATATCAAATAAATAATAACCCACGAGTCCACAGTGGTATTCAAAACGGAAGAGGTAAAACTCTTTGCGGAATGCTATTCGGCAACAGAGAAATAAAATACTGATACATGCCATAGAAGGGATGAATCTCAAAACAGTATTCTATGTACAGAAGCCAAGCACAAAAGATCACATGTTGTGTGACTCCACTTACAGTAAATGTCTGCAAAAGGCAAGTCATGAGAGAAAGTAAATTGGTGGCGGCCTGGGGGCTGGGGGATTCACTGCAGTTGAGCATAAGGGGTCTTTTGGGGTGATGGAAATACTCTAAAACAGGGGTCCCCAACCCTTGGGCGATGGACCGGTAGCGGTCCGTGGCCTGTTAGGAACCGGGCTGCACAGCGGGGGGTGAGCGGCGGGCGAGTGAGTGACGCTTCATCTGTCTTTACAGCTGCTCCCCATCGCTCGCAGTACCGCCTGAGCTCCATCGCCTGTCAGATCAGTGGCGGAATTAGATTCTCATAGGAGCACGAACCCTACCGTGAACTGCGCATGCGAGGGATCTATGTTGCGCACTCCTTACGAGAATCTAATGCCTGATGATCTGAGGTGGAGCTGAGGCGGTGATGGTAGCACTGGGGAGCGGCTGCAAATACAGATGAGCAGAGAGGTTTCACTGCACAGAGACTGTAATAAATCAGTTGCTTGCAGACTCATATCAAAACCCTATCAGTGGGCTTCCCTGGTGGCACAGTGGTTGAGAATCCGCCTGCCAATGCAGGGGACACGGGTTCGAGCCCTGGTCCGGGAAGATCCCACAAGCCGCGAAGCAACTAAGCCCGTGCGCCACAACTACTGAGCCTGTGCTCTAGAGCCCACGAGCCACAACTACTGAAGCCCACGCGCCTAGATCCCGTGCTCCGCAACAAGCGAAGCCACCGCAATGAGAAGCCCACGCACCGCAACGAAGAGTAGCCCCTGCTCGCTACTACTAGAGAAACTTTTCTATACATTTAAAAATTTCAAAAGCACAGAAAATTTTTAAAACGTACAGTGGTCCCTGCTTATCCAGTTTTGCTTTCTGAGACTGCACTTACCCTCAGTCAACCATGGTACGAAAATATTACATGGAAAATTCCAGAAATAAACAGTTCATAAATTTTAAATTGCACACCGTTCTGAGTAGCATGATGAAATCTCGTGCCATCTCGAGCCATCCTGCTCTGTCCCCTGGGATGTAAATCATCCCTCTGTCCGGCGTACCCATGCTGTATACACTACCTGCCCTTTAATAGCCATCTGGGTTATCAGAATGACCATCACAGCGTCACAGTGCTTGTGTGTGAGCAATCCTTACTTTACTAAATGGTCACCCAGCACAAGAGGAGCGATGCTGGCAATCCAGATATGACAGAGAGAAGCTGTCAGGTGCTTCCTTTAAGTGAAAGTTTTCAACTTAGGAAAGGAAAAAAATCATGTACTGAGGTTGCTGAGATCTACAGTAAGAACAAATCTTTTATCCATGAAATTATGAAGAAGGAAAAAGAAATTTGTGCTAGTTTTGCTGTTGCACCTCAAGCTGCAAGTTACAGCCAGTGTGTGATGTGATTAGTTGAGATGGAAAAGGCATTAAATTTGTACAATATTTTGAGACAGACCATATTCACGTAACTATTATTACAGCATATTGTTATAATTGTTCAATTATTCTTGTCATTGATCTCTCACTGTGCCTGATTTATAGAAATTAAACTTTAGGAATTCCCTGGCGGTCCAGTGGTTAGGACTCCATGCTTTCACTGCCGAGGGTGTGGGTTCAGTCCCTGGTTGGGGGAACTAAGATCCCGCAAGCCACGCAGTGTGGCCAAAAAATAAATAAATAAATAAACTTTATCATAGGTATGTGTATATAGGAAAAAACGTAGAATATATAGGGTTCAGTACTATCCGTGGTTTCAGGCCTCCACTGGGGGTTTTGGAATGTATCCCCCGCCCATAGAGGGGATTACTGCACTTTTCAAATAAACTTTGTGATGTCTGACCGCCCATGAAAACTTCTGAACACCTGGTAAGCTCAGATCTGCTGCATTCCTGCTCCAGCCCTCCCCTCTGGCTCTTACCCACTCAGCCATTTACAGTGACTGAGAGGCTGAGTCTGCACCCCTGCCGGGTCCCCTGCCTGTATCTTAAGAGTTGTGGACATAGAGGCCCCTGAGCTAAGCGACCTTACCTAGATGCTGCCGGGGCAGGATCCACTCCCAGGCTGCCCCACCCACATCTATGCCCTTAAGCGCTGCAGTGGCACCCTCCCCACCTTCACCCGAGGGACACGTGGCCCTGGCAGGCTGCCGAGCGGCTCATAGCTCCCACCAGGCTGCCTTCCACCTTTGCCCTCCTGGAGCCTCCCCCAAACTGCACCCCAAAGAGCAGGCCCCCAGGAAGCAACAGCCACACGTGCACGGCAGTGTGGAAGGAAATCATTAAATCATTTATTTGACTCTGAGTCAACGTGCACACGCCCTACCGTACAAAAGTGGGGAGCTGCAACAAATCAAGTGCGGGAGGCAGTGCGTGGACGTGTAAACAAAGACAGAATGAAAATGCCGCTTCTGTGTGCATTTCTGGGAGCGAATCAGAGCAGCCGGGGGGGGGGGGGGGGGGGGGCCCAGGCCCAAGATTACATTCACAGCGCGGGGAAGTGCAAATGAACGGAATGTCAGGAGGGAGGGGCTGCCCAGGTCCTTCCCACCCAGGAGGCTGCTCCGTCCAGGGCAGCGACTCCAGAGAAGTGGGTTTGCAGCCAGAAGCACAGTTAGTGTACAGCGGTCCTACAGTCTGGGGGGCAGGAGGGACCACGTGGGGGAGGGACTGGGCTCAGAGATAGTGGGCCCTCTCCCATCCCCCCTCCTTCCCGCCCCCAAGGGCCAGACCACCTCCCGCCCCGGACCCCTCTGCCATTCAGGGGAGGGTGCCCACCCCCGCCGTCTGAGCCAGTCCCAACTCCAGAGTGTGGAGAACCAGGAGTCTGTTTCTCTTGTAGGCCTCTCCACCTGGAAAGGGGCCGACCTCAAAATAAAGTGTTAAGGCAATAAATAAAAGAGCCCATCCCACCTCAGGTGAAAACACTGTAAGAGAAGTGAGTCTACAAATGCCGGCCGGCCTTCCTCTGCAGGAGCAGCGGGGAGGCGGGCTCTGCACGGCTTGAGAGCGTTTGTCATCGAGTTGAAGGCAAAGTGCCAGGCAAGTTTCTTGTCCTGATGCTGGTCCAGCCGCCTACATCCTCTAACCTCCCCTGATGTGGCCCCTGGGCCCCCTCACTCCAGGGGCCCTGCTCCTGGTGACCCGTGGTCAGAGCCTCCAGCTCAGTGCCTAGCACCAGCCGGGGAGTTCCGGGCTCACAGAGGGCGGGGCAGGGGCGAGGGGACCAGCCCCACCTCCTCCATCTTTGGTGGTGGCAGAGGTAGGTGGGAGGAGAAGTGACGGCCTTTGGCAGGGCCAGGGTATGTCAGAGGACGCTGTCCCGGTTCAGTGCTTGGGTTTGTTCAAGGGCCTGGCCCCCGCCCTGACGTGAACGCAAGGAAAGCGGGCCCGCCTCTGGATGGCCCGGGCCCGCCGCCCACCAAGGTGCCCCCCGGCCACACTCTGTGGCTCCCACCCTCCCATCTCTGGAGCAGCACATTCTCTCGGGTGGCAGCAGGCCGTTAGGACTGGCCGGGCAGATAGATGCCTGGATCTGAGACTGTCCAGCCCAGGTTCCTCCACTGCAGCGCCCGGCCACCCCCTCTTTCACCTCCACCCTACCAGCCCCACTCAGCAGCCCTGGGGTGGCAGGGGGTTTTGGGCACCCACCCCCGGGGCATCCCATCTCTGCCTGTCCTGATTCTCCTCACAATCCCTCAGGCCCCACTGGCCACTGGTCCAGCCTCTGCTTTCCCACGAACAGCTGAGGCGGGCCCCTCGGGGCTCCACGCCGCTCAGAGGAAGTTTATCCCCTGGGCCTCGGGGATTCCAGGTGATGGAGGTTGGGGTGGGGGCGAGGTCAGGGGCGAGCACCCTTGGCCACCATGGCCTGGGCTCTGCCACTGCTGACGGCCAGACACCCAGGCCTCCAATGCCAACCCCAAGGCCTTCTCTCTGCCATCAGCCACGTGAATGAGGACCAGCCAGCCACTCCTGCCGGTCCACACCCACCGCTACTGCAGCTCCTCTGGGGGCCCGTTGTCTCGGGGCAGCACACCGTTCAGGCCAATGCTGCTGGCCACCGGCGCCCCCAGGTAGCCGAGCAGGATCTCGCTGCGGCGCCGGGACAGCTGGAGGATGTCGTCCGCCAGCGCCGGCACCGATGTGTAGCGCACGTTGTCCAGGTCGAACATGTCCCTCAGGTACTGCACGATCTGGTGCTGGGAGAGAGGGCGGGTGTTGGGCCTGGGCCGGGGCCCCTGCACCCCCCGCGCTGAGGTCGTCCGGGCCACCCAAAGCCTCTTCCTTCACCACTGGAGCCCTGACCCAGCCCCTTCTGTCCTCAGCTCCTGCCCTCCCAGGGCTTCCTCTGGACCCACCCAGGTCAGGCTCCCAGTGGAAGGAGCACAAGCTCTCAGACATGGAGCTCCCTGTTTACCTTAAAGAAAGCACAGACTTCAGAGAGCTGAGGCTTGGGTCCGAGGAAACCGAAGGCTAGGACGGGGCTAACGTGCTCCGATACGGAGTAGAAATGGGAGATGAAGCCATCAGGCACCTGTGGAGGGTGGCAAGGCTGAGGGCTGGGACCCAGGCAGGGTGAGGCAGCCAGGCCCTGGGGTCGTATTAAGAGCCGGGGCTTCTTTACTGTCCTTGCTAGGTGATGCCGGGCAGGTGACTGGGGCTTTTTGGTTTTTTTGGCCACACCACGCGGCTCACAGGATCTTAGTTCCCCGACTAGGGATTGAACCCAGGCCCTGGCAGTGAAAGCGCCGAGTCCTAACCACTGGACTGCCAGGGAACTCCCATGACTGGGGCTTTCGAAGCCCTGGTTTTCACCTCTGCAGAATAGGGGCAACCTTGGGGCTGTGGTGAGGGCTGCGTGAGCGGCCCGGGGTGCGCTCAGCACAGGAAGTGCCCAGAGCATGTGGCAGTGGCAGATGGTATCAGCTGGGCAGCAGAGCCGGGCTGGCAGAGGGGAACAGTGGATCGCAGCAGCCCGGAGAGTGCAGCCGGTCGCCGCCTGGGAGAGCAGGTAATGCAGCCCGATGGGCGGGAGGGAGGCTCTGCCTGCCCCGCCGAGACGCCTCTGCCAAGCCAACCACCACTGCTCTGCACGTGCCCTTCCTCCCTCTGAAGACACCCTTTCCCCGCTTTTGATTCCTTTGACGTTTCACAGTGGCCTGCTCTGTGATGCGCCCTGGGTGGGAAGATGAAACAGATCTACGTGTGCCTTTGAGGCCCTCCTGGTCAAGGGAGCAGTAATGGCAGGACAGGGGGCCGGTGCTGTGACAAAGGCCAAAAGGTGCAGCAGGGCCTGGGGGCTCAGTAAGACCTCCCTGCACGAGCCCCATTCCTCTGCCCAGCCCACACGTCCTGCCCCTAGACCGGGGTCCAGCACACACCAAAGGCAGGGTCAACTGAGCTAGGCACCACACCCAAGGCCCCCACGTGGCGCTCCCCAGGGGCCCTGTCAGCTCACTCACCATCAGCAGCCTCCTCTTGGCTTTCAGGACAGACCAGCAAGCAGTGGCCAGGGCCTAAATCAAAGATGGGAACCCCCGGGGGGTCAGACTAACAGGCGGGCCGGCAGCCGCTAGCCACCCCCAGTCCAGGACCAGGCCCTTACCCCCAGCTCATCCCACCCCAAGCAGGGAGATAGGGACGGCTGTCTGAGCTCTGTCGTCTCCCTGCCCTCAATTAGGAGTCAGGCGCACCTGAATCTGAACCCTACTCTAACCCTTACTGGGCGGCTCCCTGGACTAGCCACCAGTCTTCTCTGGGCCTCAGATTCCTCCTCTGTGAAATGGCCGTGACTCAGCAGCCCCACCTCACTCAGTGACTGTGGGGATCCATGGTTACTGCCTGTAAAAGACCCGCCCCACCCCTCTCCAGACCACCCCCATGGCACACAGCACGGCCACCCTGCAGGGGCCCTGTGCTCAATGCTCTCCTGCTGTACCCCTTTTTTCTTTCCCCCGTATTTTAACTTATTTAATGCATTCAAATGGAACAGAATGAATGGCAGCCCAGAAATGAGTAGACTGCCTAAGTGAAACCACAGTGCAGAAGGGAAGTGCACGTCCCTCCGTGCTACACTGGTCAGAGGAGAGCAAGGGGATCCTGTGGGAAGTTCTCCAGGGCAGGGGACTGGTGTGCCCAGCAGCCCTGGATCACAGCGGCGGGCAGCATCCCAGTGGCGTGACTGCTCCCTGATGGGTGGGGAGCCAGCCTTGGTGCCCAGGCGCACGCGTGGGGTCACGTGAGCGTGTGTGTGCCTGGGAGTGGGGCGGCCACGCACCGTCTCCTTGAAGCTGTCTGACAGCCAGCGGTTCCTCAGGACGGCGAGCACCGAGGACGGGGGGTTTTCCAGGTCCTCGAAGGCGTCCATGAGGATGAAGTCCAGCACGATGTCGAAGAAGCTCATGCACACCACCTGCGGGGGGCAGCAGTGCTCTGAGGGCAGAGCGGGTGGGGACACCGGGCTGAGCAGGCACACCAGGCGGTGTGAGGAGGGGCCTGGGGCAGGCAGGGCAGGAATGGGGGCTTCTCGCAGCCACGGAGCCATCTCAGAGCCTCGGAATCAAGGCAGGGCTCCTACAGGCACCTCCACCCGGTTCGAGGAGCTCAGGTGCAGGGAACCCCAGGACACCGAGGCTCAGCACAAACAACTCACCCCTCGGCCCTCCAGCTCCAGCCGCGTGGTGGCCCAGGTCTCCGGCCGCAGGGCATAGCTCAGCATCTCCTCGTAGCTCTCCAGGAAGCCTTTGGGGCTCTGGGGGGAGAAGCAGAGCTTGTTTTGGCCGTGGGAGAGGCCCCAAGATGCAGCTGGACTGGACCCACAGGGGCAAGCTGGCCTGTGCAAGAGGGACACACCAAGGCTGGGCCGAGGCCAATCCCTGAGTAGCAGTCATGGAGAGAATGGGGCAGGAAGTGTCCTGTGCCCGCCTCCACACACCTCTGCGGCGCCCAGGGCACGTCCCGGAGGGATGCAACACCAGGGGCGCCCAGCAATGTCTCACACCAGCTCGTCACTGAGCAACGGACCGCCTTCCAAAAGATGTGCACATGCCACAGAAGGCACTCGCTTTGGAAGGATGCGCAAGGGTGTGAGGTCGAGCCAGCCGCCAAAGTTTCAGATCTCCGCAATCATCGGCCTCACTGGTGAAACGGGAGAAGCTACAGCCCCACACTTGGGGCTACTCTGGGGGAGTCAATAAGCTCGTTTGTGTAACACAATCAGGCAATAAATAGTGTATAGGACTAATGCTGCCAGGAACGGAGATGGTCAGCACACAGGAGGAATTCTTCACTCTCTGGGACTGGGAGGCTTAGCTGGGGCTTACGACAAAGTTTGCAGACACAGATGTAATTCACAGACGTGGAAAGCTAGTACGTGCCAGGGCTGATCTAACGTGGATCAACTCATTTAATTCATACAGTCCTATGAGGGATGGTCCAATATTGTGCCCATTTTACAGATATGAATCCTGAGGCTTCAGATCATTGATGTGCCCAAGAGCCTGGCAGAGTGGAACTGACACAGAGCAGCAGGGGCAGGTTGATGCCATTTATAAGAACCACAGGCAGAGGGGGCACTGGATGGATGTTCACCAAAATGTGAACAGGGTGGCGTTGGGGACAATTTTTTTGCATCATCTTAGTTTTTTCTACAATTAGCATGAGTCTTTTTTTTTTTTTTTCTGATGCTCTGAGATTTTGACATTTTGACTTTCCTGTTACTTTTTTTTTTTTTTGCGGTACGCGGGCCTCTCACTGCTGTGGCCTCTCCCGTTGCGGAGCACAGGCTCCGGACGCGCAGGCTCAGCAGCCATGGCTCACGGGCCTAGCCGCTCCGCGGCATGTGGGATCTTCCCGGACCGGGGCACGAACCCGTGTCCCCTGCATCAGCAGGCAGACTCTCAACCACTGCGCCACCAGGGAAGCCCAGCATGAGTCATTTTTATAATCTTTTCTTTCTTTTTTTTTTGGCCATGCCACACGGCTTGTAGGATCTTAGTTCCCCGACTGGGCGTTGAACCCGGGCCATGGCAGTGAAAGCCTGGAATCCTAACCACTAGGCCGCCAGGGAACTCCCATTTTTATACTCTTTTAAAACTATTTTCATTAAGTTTTAAAGAGAATTTGCTAGGATGACCCTGGGCTGTGCCTTAACCTCCCCGAGCTTCAGTTTCCTCCTATGTAAAAGTTGACAACGAAGCTGAAGATGTGGGCTGGCCCTTGCTGACACTTTTGATGGCCGCTGGCATCAGCTCGTGACATCCCCAGGACACGCCCATCTACACAGTAGGGGACTGAGGCTTGGGGAGGCTTCACGTCTGGCCCCAGGCATAGCAAGGAGGCGGCCTGATTCCACAATTCCAGAGCCTGGTGTGTGCAGGGGCTGGCGTCTTCCCAGACAGAGGCCACCGCAGCTCTGCTGCCTAGAAAAACCTGACAGGGCTGTCAGTTACCACTCAGTCCAGGGCTGGGAGTGGGGTCTGGCGCTCAAGAGCTGCTAGATAGCCAGCCGAGCCTCTTCTTGATTTCTTAATCAAAATCAAGCCAAGGACTTCCCTGGTGGCGCAGTGGTTAAGAATCCACCTGCCAATGCAGGGGACAGGGGTTCAATCCCTGGTCCGGGAAGATCCCACATGACATGTCACAGAGCTACTGAGCCTGTGCTCTAGAGCCCCTGAGCCACAACTACTGAGCCTTCGAGCCACAATGACTGAGCCCACACGCCACAACTACTGAAGCCTGCGCACCTAAAGCCCGTGCTCCGCAACAAGAGAAACCACTACAACGAGAAGCCCGTATGCAGCAATGAAGACCCGATGCGGCCGATAAACAAACAAACAAATAAATAATAAATAAATAAATAAAATCAAGCCAAGTCCTGTAGTGGTGCAGAGGCCAGAGAGAAAAAAGCCGAGCCTCTGGGCCCTTCTGGGAGCACCCGCAGAAATCGGCCATCCACTAAAGCCCCTGACACCTGCTGTAGCCTCACTTGCCCTTTTTCACTTGTTCGTCCTTTCACCCTCCTGGGGAGGCCACAAAGAACAGGCTAAGGGCATGGCTGGGCTCAGGCTGACTGGGGTTCAAATCCCGGCTCCACCCTAACCTTGCTTAGTGACCGGGCAAGCCCCTCTACCTCCCCAGGCTCACTTTCCTTTTCGGCCGAGCAGATGGAGACATCAGGATCAAATGAGCTACCGGAGGTGACGAAATGTGAGTGAAGCACCAGGCTCGCTGTGCTGCTCGGCAAACGGCAGCTGCTGGGAGGATAATGAGTCCCTCAGAATCTGCAAAAGATTAGGTCCAGGACCTTTGCAGGTACCAAATCTAGATGCTCAAATCCCTTTTATAAAAGGGCACAGTATTTGCATATAACCTAAGCACGTCCTCCCCTGCACCTTAAATCATCTCTAGATTACTTGTAACACCTAGTACAACGTAAAGGCTAAATAAATAATTTGCTGGTGCATGGCAAATCCAAGTTTTTGCCTTTTGGAATTTTCTGGATTTTTTTTTTTTTTAGTATTTTTCAGTCTGAGGTTGGTTGGACCCACAGATGCAGAACCTGCAGACGTGGAACCCATGGATACGCAGAGCCAACAGTATTCACGTTCATGGAGCAGCTGCCCTGTGCCAGGCCCTGGGCTGGGCACACACCTGTGCCATTAGAGCGGGGCTTCTGGCCCTCGTAGGAATGAGGATGCAGGGTGATGGGGCCATACTGGGCAGGATGAGCCCAAGGGCTCTCGGGACCCAGGGGACAAGTCAGGTGAGGTTCTCCTGGGGAAAGAGCTGGGATTCAGAAGGCAGGTGACCAAGGAAGAGAAGGAGGGAGTGGGACAGGGACTTCAAGATACTGGTAATGTGTTCCACCTTCTACCCTGGGGGCTGGTACACAGGGGTTCATCTTTCCATTCATTAAATCCTACTTTTTATTTATTTATTTATTATTTATTTATTTTTTATTTTTTATTTTTTTGGCGTTATACGGGCCTCTCACTGTTGTGGCCTCTCCCATTGCGGAGCACAGGCTCCGGACGCACAGGCTCAGCGGCCATGGCTCACGGGCCTAGCCGCTCTGCAGCATGTGGGATCCTACCGGACCGGGGCACGAACCCGTGTCCCCTGCATCGGCAGGTGGACTCCCAACCACTGCACCACCAGGGAAGCCCAAATCCTACTTTTTAAAAAAAATTTATTTATTTTTGGCTGCGTTGGGCCCTCGTTACTGCACGCGGGCTTTCTCTAGTTGCAGCAAGTGGGAGCTGCTCTTCATTGCAGTGGCTTCTCTTGTCACGGAGCATGGGCTCTAGGCACGCAGGCTTCAGTAGTTGTGGCACGCAGGCTTCGGTAGTTGTGGCTCGTGGGCTCTAGAGCACAGGCTCAGTAGTTGTGGCGCACGGGCTTAGTTGCTCCACAGCATGTGGGATCTTCCTGGGCCAGGGCTCAAACCCGTGTCCTCCGCATTGGCAGGCAGATTCTTAACCACTGCGCCACCAGGGAAGTACACATCCTACCTTTTGATACTCTTATGTGCGTATTTTACAACAAGGTAACTAACGACAACAAAAAGAGTTGAGGAACAGCGTTCCAGGTGCTGAGCGACCAGCATCTGCAGAGGCCAGATCAGGGAGGAAGTCTGTGAGCACCAGAAGCCCTGAGGCCACAGAGCAGAGCTTGGTCTTTACACCAAGGGCAGTGGGAGCGAGGGTGGGTTTTAAGCAGTTGGGTGATGTGTTAGAGGTGACATTTCAGAACCATTACCTCACATTACGCCCAGCCCATGAGGAGGAAGGACTCAGAGGAAAGAGGCGGGTTCAAGAGCTTTGCTCAAACCCATCAAAAAAAAAGAAACACAAGCGGCCAAATAAACATGAGAATGTATGCAACCTTGTTAATAATCCAACAAACATAAAGTAATGGATGAAACAAAGATGAAAAAGATTACAGGGACTTCTCTGGTGGTGCAGTGGTTAAGACTCCACGCTCCCAATGCAGGGGGTCCAGGTTCAATCCCCGATCAGGGAACTAGATCCCACATGCATGCCGCAACTAAGAATTCGCATGCCACAACTAAGGAGCCCTGGAGCCGCAACTAAGGAGCCCACCTGCCGCAACTAAGACCCAGCACAACCAAATAAATACATACATACATAAATAAATATTAAAAAAAAATGACAGGCAGGCCTCGTTGAGACTGCAGGTCTGGTTCCAGACCATCCCAACACAGTGAATAAAGCAAGCTGCATGGATTTTTTTGGTTTCCCAGTGTGTATAAACGTTATGTTTATACTACACTGTAGTGTATTAAGTGTGCAATAGCATTATGTCTAATAAGACAATGTACATACCTTAATTCCAAAATGCTTTATTGCTAAAAAACACTAACCATCATCTGAGCCATTGGTGAGTCATAATCTTTGCGTTGGTGGAAGGTCCTGCCTCCATGTTGATGGCTGCTGACTGATCAGGGTGGTAGTTGCTGAAGGCTGGGATGGCTGCGGCAATTTCTTAAAAATAAGACAACAGTGGGGCTTCCCTGGTGGCGCAGTGGTTAAGGTTCCGCCTGCCAATGCAGGGGACATGGGCTCGAGCCCTGCTCCTGGAGGATCCCACATGCCATGGAGCAACTAAGCCCGTGCGCCACAACTACTGAGCCTGCGCTCTAGAGCTCGCAAGCCACAACTACTGAGCCCGCGCGCCTAGAGCCCGTGCTCCGCAACAAGAGAAGCCACCGCAGTGAGAAGCCGGCACACCGCAATGAAGAGTAGCCCCCGCTCACAACTAGAGAAAAGCCCGCGCACAGCAACAGACCCAACGCAAACAAAAAAATTAATTAATTAATTTTAAAAAAGAAAAAGACAACAATGAAGTTTGCCACATCTACTGACTCTTCCTTTCACAAACGATTTCCCTGTAGCGCGCAGTGCTGTTTGATGGCATTTTACCCACAGAACTCCTTTCAAAATTGGAGTCAATCCTCTCAAACCCTGTTGCTGCTTCGTCAACTATGTGTATGTAATATTCTAAATCCTTTGTTGTCATTTCAACAGTCTTCACAGCATCTTCAACAAGAGTAGATTCCATCTTGAGAAACCACTTTCTTTGCTCATCCATAAGAAGCAATTCCTCATCCATTCAAGTTTTATCATGAGGTTGCAGCAATTCAGTCACATCTTCAGGCTCCACTTCTCATTCTAGTTCTCCTGCTATTTCCACCACACATGCCGTTACCTCCTCCACTGAAGTCTTGAACCCCTCAAAGTCATCCAGGAGGGCTGAAATCAACTTCTTGCAAACTCTCGTTAATGTCGATATTTTGACTTCTTCCCGCTAATCACAAGTGTTCTTAATGGCAACCGAAATGGTGAATTCTTTCCAGGTTTTCAATTTACTCTGCCCAGATCCACCAGAAGAATCACTATCTATGGCAGCTGTAACCTTACAAAAGGTATTTCTTAAATAATAAGACTTGAAAGTCAAAAATGATTCTTTGATCCACGGGCTACAGAACGGATGTTGTGTTAGCAGGCATGAAAACATCAATCTTGTACATCTCCATCCACCTTGGGTGACCAGGTGCATTGTCAATGAGCAGTAATATTTTAAAAGGAATCTTTTTTCCTGGGCAGTGGGTCTCAACAGTAAACCATGTTGTAAACGGATGTGCTGTCATCCAGGCTTTGCTGTTCCATTTATAGAGAACAGTCAGGGTAGATTTAGCATAATTCTTTTTTTTTGTTTTTTTGCGGTACGCGGGCCTCTCACTGTTGTGGCCTCTCCCGTTGCGGAGCACAGGCTCTGGACACGCAGGCTCAGCGACCATGGCTCACGGGCCCAGCCGCTCCGCGGCATGTGGGATCCTCCCGGACCAGGGCACAAACCCGTGTCCCCTGCATCGGCAGGCGGACTCTCAACCACTGCGCCACCTGGGAATAATCTTTTTTTTTTTTTTTTTTTTTTTTTTTTTTTGCGGTATGCGGGCCTCTCACTGTTGTGGCCTCTCCCGCTGCGGAGCACAGGCTCCGGACGCGCAGGCTTAGCGGCCATGGCTCACGGGCCCAGCCGCTCCGCGGCATGTGGGATCTTCCCAGACTGGGGCATGAACTCGCGTCCCCTGCATCGGCAGGCGGACTCTCAACCACTGCGCCACCAGGGAAGCCCTGGCTGATTCATTTTGTTGTGCAGTGGAGGCTAACATAACACTGTAAAGCAACCATACTGCAATAAAAATTAATCATAAAAAAAATTACAACAGTAACATCAAAGATCACTGATCACCATAACAAATACAATAGTGATTAAAAAGTTTGAAAAATGGCGAGAATTACCAGAATGTGACAGAGACATGAAGTGAGCCAATGCTACTGGAAAAACGGCACCAACAGACCTACTCGACACAGGGTGGCCACAAACCTTCAACTTGTAAAAAAAAGCACAATGAAGCCAAAAGACACACAATGAAACGAGGTATGCCTGTACTGATATCCAGTATTGGCCAAGATGTACGGAGACACAGCCTTATACTGCCGAGAGGGGCTCAAGTTGTTAAGGCATTTCGGAGGGTAAACGGGCAAGATCTGCCAGCCTTGGAAACATCTGTGCCCAAGACGCGGCCTTTGCCACACCTGGGCTTTGCCCCACAGAAAATCCCACCGGTACCGAAAGAGGACTGATTATAAACAGACTGAGTATAATAGCGGTGTCTGTGATTCTGGAAAAGTCAGACACAACCCAAATGTCCGTCCCTGGGAGGACCAGAGCCGACCCGCCCGACACAATACTACACAACTGGTCCATCTACTGACACGGAAAGATGGACGAGATGGACTCTTACAGAACAAAATAAAGCTGCAGAAGAGCCCGTAGAACACAAACCAAGCTTCGGAAGTTAAACTACAATGTTCAAAGATTAGAGTCTATGGAACCAGGTAGGAGGACATATATCAGAACGTGCGCAAGTGGGGTTCCCCTGGCAAGTGCGATTCCCGGAGACCCTGTACGGTTTGCATCTCATAATCGGCGAACTTTGTAAAACTGCGTCATGCTGTAATCAGAAATAAGAGGCAAGACAGATCCGTATTTTTCAGAATTAGCACAGGGAGCAAAAAAACCCCAACCCTTTCCCTGCTCTCCTATGGCCTGCAGGATGAAGTGAGAGCTCGTCAGCTCGGTTTTAGATTGGGTTTTTTCTTTTTCTTTCTTTTTTTTTTAACAGAACTAAATAAAAGTTAGAAAGATACAAAAAACAAACAACGCAGGGGGAAGAAGAGCCGAAAAGAGAGCCCCCCACTCCCTGCTACCTTCTCAGCCTTGGTCATCAGGCCCGTCACCATCTGCCGGCCAACCTCGCCGAAGAAATACTGGTGACTCTTGTCCTCCAGGAGGCCCTAAGGGGTGAGGAGGGAGGCGGTGAGCTGACAGGCTGGCGGCCCCCCCAAGCCGTGGACAGGGCAGCACCGTGGGCTGGGCAGGTGGCCATCCACGCAGAGGAGCCTGCTTGACTGCCCCCATCCCCCCAGCGTGCCCAGACCGCACCCACCTCGAAGGCTTGCCGCACACAATGCAGCTTGGCCAGAAAGTCCTGGTCACTGTAGCAGCCCAGCAGTTCTGTCCTGAGGGGAAGCGCACAGTCACAGCACCTGGGCCCCAGCCAGCGACACCCCCGTGGGGTCAGGGTGGAGCCCTGGGTGGCCCTGCCTCCACCTGGTAGTGTGACCTCGGGCAGGTGGCTGCCCGCCTCTAGGCCTCAGTTTCCCCCAAACCCGAGGAAGGGGCTGACAGGATGCTCCCTGAGGACGGGCTGCCTCGATGGCACTGGGCGCCCCTGGCAGGTGTGGTCACTGGGGGTCGGGCTGACCTGGCCTCCTTTAGGCCCCAACCAGCAAAGGACCCTCTCTAGCAAAGGACCAAAATGGCCAAATTGCTCCCAAGGCCAGGGCAGGGCTTTCTGGGGCAGCTAGAGGTGCCCTGATCTGGGCACTTTATCCAAATCCCCAAGGCTTCAGCTGGGGCCTTTGGCCATTTTCAGTCAGTGAACTTTAAACACACATACTTAAATCTGGGACTCACGACCATCATACAGAACAATTAATTTAAGGTGGATAAGAGCCCTCAATATACCACACAGGAGAAGACTGAGGCTAAGAGAAGTCAGGAGACTTGTCCAGGGCCACACGCCACAAAGTAGCAAGACCTGGAGAGAACCGGGGTCTGTCTGTCTCCAAAGCCTGGCTTCTGGACGGCTCCTTAAAGGAGTGTGTCAGAACACAGGGCTTAGGGACAGCGCCCACCGTGCTTCCATGATTGGACCCCTTAGAACATGTACGAATGATTGTTATTTTAATTACTTATATTAATTAGTTATTGTCATCGTCAACCTAGACCTGCCTGTCTTGTACCGGGGCCATCCTAGGGTCTCCGAAGCTGGGGCAGGAGCCACGGCCAGGCCATCCCACCCTCAGCCTGGCTCAGCTGGGTCCCCACCAAGCCCTGCTGGCTTCCCCAGCCTCCTCCAAGGGGAGAGCCCCCCCCACCCCGCACCTGCCTCCTTCCCTCCCATGCTCACCTGAGGGTCCGGCAGGGCACTCTGCCCTCCTTCACCAGCTGCAGGGCCTCCTCGTAGGCGGCGGCAGGCCTGGAGAGTGGGCTCGGGTAATCTCCAACCTGCAGGGACTCAAAGAGCTGGGGAGAGGGTGGAAGCCTGTGTCAGCAGCATTGGCAGGCGGGGCCGGAGCCTTGGGGTGGGTCAAGGGCACCTGCCCAGGGGACTTCTGGTGGAGTACGCCCTGGGGGCCAACACTTCAGAGGGAACGTCAGCAGGAATGCTGGCTGAGGGCAGAGGCCCGGGTTTGAGTTCTACTCTGGCCCTCAGCATCCCCATCACCAGGTGCCCTTCCCAAAGGGACCATCTACTGGACACACACCCGTGTCCTCCCATCCCAGGAAAGGACAGCCGCCTGGCACACGTGGCCATGGTAGGAAACTAACCAAGCAATGAGCACTCGGTCTGGAGAAGGGAGAGGCCGGCGTGGGCTGGAGCTGCTGGGGACGGGGACCCCTGCCCTCACTCATAGGACCTACGACCCCTGGTTTCTCAGGCTTCCCCATTCCAGCAACACTGAAGAGTCCCCCGGGGAGCAGCATTGGCGACCTCCAGATTCTGCTCCCATCAGAGGAAACGCCTTCACTTTCCCACAACCCAGTGCTCGCCCGCCAAGGAGCCGCGCGGGAGCCCCGGCCTTCACCCCTCTCCCCGCAGCCATCCCCCGAACCCACGCCACCTCAGTGGCGGAGAAGAAGGAATCCTCCGAGGTCAGGCTGTCCTCATGGTCCGCCCGCAGATGCAGCGAGCCCTCGGTCAGGGGCAGCATGAGGGTCCGCTCTGGGCAGAGAGGGAAGGGAGGGGCTGAGCTGAGACTCCTGAAATCACGATCGAGCTAAATGTACACCAAGCCACCCAACGCCCGATTCTGGACGAATGACGCTGATGGTAGCAAAGCTCCTATTTTCTGTGCTCACGTCAGGGGCCCTGCCACGTCTGCACCGCCTGACCCTGAGGCCTGTGGGCCCTGAGCTCTGAGGGCAGGCTGTGCTGTGCTGTGTGGCCCTGGGCAAGTTGCTCCCCCTCTCTGACAAGCTGAAACGGCCTCTGATGCCAAAGGGCCCCTCACTCAGCACTTCCATCCCACCCGCTCAAGGGCGAGGGGGTCTGGACACTCAAGGGGACTGGGGAAAGGTTCACAGTCCTGAATGCCCCACCAGCCTTCTCTGTCACACGGGGAGGCCAGAGGAAGTGGGACTGCTCGGACGGGGACAGAAGTGGAAGATGTGTCACCCTGGCCAGCCCTCACTGGGCCTGTGTCATCACTGGAAGAGCCGGGGAGCCCGACACTCAGTAGTCTGATGTTGCCCCCTGGGGGCGGAGAGCCCCCAGGGAAGGGCCCTGGGGGGTCACAGTCACCACACAGGGTCTGGCACGCAGCAGGCACTAGGAGAACATGGGCTGCTTGGCTGAATAACTTCATTCCATCTCAGTGATGTCACACCCCTTGACCTCAATGGGCAGGGCAACGGCACAGGCTAACCTCCACGTGAGCCGCCCTCCGCCCACCGGGTGCCCGCAGAATAGGGCTCAAACCAAACACCTGGAACAGCCAGCAGGGGAGATATTGACATACAAGCCCCAAAAGCCTGCTCCCAAGGGGATGGGGCAAGGCACACCGGCCAGGGACTCCCGGGGCCTCATTCCAATTCTGTTCCTGCCTGTGGGGACTCAGTTTCCCCCGTCTGTGCAGGGAGGCGCTGATCGGATGAGGTCGTGGGCCCTGGGGATCATTCGCCCCGGCCCCGCTCACCGAGGTCCAGCAGCATGTTGTCGGCTGGAAAGGTGGACCCGAACTCCTCCTGCAGGTGGTAGGCCCGGTGCAGCAGGGACTCCAGCTTCTCCGCAAACTCCCTTCGCTGTGACTCTGGCTGTGGGTAAAACAATGATGGTCAACCCAGGCCCCCCAAGCTCCCCACGCCAACGGCCCATTCCTTCACCATGACGGGGGCCCAGCCCCCAGGGAAACAGGGGACAGCTCTGAGGCCCAGCAGCAAGCACAGGTCTGGACTGAGCTGCCCCACACAGGAGCCACCGGCAACGCACAGCCAGTGCACACTTGAGACTCGGCCAGTCCCACCTGACATGGGCCATAAGCATAAATACACACCAATTTCAAACACTTAGTATTCCCCCGCAAAAAAACCCCCAAGACTACAAGAACGTGAAATACCTCAGTGATTTTTCATCTTGATTACATGTTGAAATGACAATATTTTGGATATACTAGATTATAGAAAATATATTATTAACTCATTTCAGGGCTTCCCTGGTGGCGCAGTGGTTAAGAAGCCGCCTGCCAATGCAGGGGACACGTGTTCGAACCCCGGTCCAGGAAGATCCCACATGCCGCGGAGCAACGAAGCCCGTGCGCCACAACTACTGAGCCTGCGCTCTAGAGCCCGCGAGCCGCAACTACTAAGCTCACGTGCCGCAACTACTGAAGCCTGCGCGCCTAGAGCCCGTGCACCACAACGAAGAGTAGCCCCTGCTCGCTGCAACTAGAGAAAGCCCGCGCACAGCAATGAAGACCCAACGCAGCCAAAACTAAATAAATAAAATTTAAAAAGTCATTTCACCCATTTCCTTTTGCTTTTTAATGTGGTCTCCAGAAAATTTTAAATAAGATACATGACCTCCTACTGAACAGCGCTGCTCTAGACCCGAGCAGACCTGGTCCAGACCTTGGCGCCACCAGTTCCGAGCTGTGTGATCCTGAGTAAATAACTCCCTCATTCTGAACCTCGGTTTTCTTATCTGTCAACTGAAGTAAGAGAACCTACTTCCTAGGATTTTAGGGAAAACGTGAATGAAATAAGGTATATAAAGTACTTCCTACAAGACTGGCCCATGGTGATGGCCAGTAAGTGCTGGCTATTACAATCAGAGGGCACTTAGGAGCCCAGAAAGAGCTGGGTTCAACCCCACTGTTCCTATTAACCGTGTGCACTTGGGAAGGCATCGCACCCCTGGCACCACAGCCTGTGGCCTCAGTGACCTCCTCGCTGCCCTCGGCCTCCACACCAGGGTGTGGGGAGATGGGGGCACTGCTCCTTTGAACCCAGGAGCTTCTAGGCCAGGGGGCCAGGCACGGGCAGGCCTGACCCTGTTTTCCACAGAGGCTGCCAGATCCTGCAAGCACATGTAACCAGACCCTGGGGAAGAGACAAGGGCCAAGTCGGGCCTCAGGCCACTGGGAGAAAGGGGCGGAAGCAGTCAGAGGGGGACAGTAAGATTGTAATGGCTGCCTTTCACTGAGCGCTAGCCCTGGACAGGCAACTCGCTGTTCAGCCTCAGGGCTTCCTTGAGGCAGGGATTGCCATGACCCCACTTGACACAGAAAACTCAAGGAGGTTATGTGGCCCAGTGCACCCAGCTAGAGCCTGGCGGAGCGCATGGGACGCCAGACCTGCTGGCCATCTTGCGTAGTAACGCTGCTCAGTGTGGCCAGCAGAGGCTTGTATCTTTGGCAGATCTGCCAGCTCTTTCTCTGGGAAGCCACCTTGGGTTAGAGAATGGTTTCCTACATACGACACAAGTGACAAAAGAAAAATTAGATACACTGAACTTCATCAAAATTAAAAACCTTTGTTCTTCAAAGGACACCATCGAGAAAGTGAAAAGATTGGGAATTCCATGGCCATCCAGTGGTTAGGACTCTGCGCTTCCAATGCAGGTGGCACGGGTTCGATCCCTGGTTGGGGAACGAAGATTCTGCAAGCCGTGAGGTGCAGCCAAAAAAAAAGGAAAGTGTAAAGACAACCCCCAGAATGAGAAAAAACATCGACCAAAACAGTACAAGAAAAGCCTTCTCCTCCTTTCCCTGCAGACCCTCTCCTCATAGATCACTGTTAACAATCTCCTGTGGGGACTTCCCTGGTGGTCCAGTGGTTAAGAATCCACCTTCCAATGCAGGGGACACAGGTTCAATCCCTGGTCAGGGAACTAAGATCCCACATGCTGCAGGGCAACTAAGCCCACGACGCAACAACTACTGAGCCCTCTAACCACAACTAGAGAGAAGCCCGAGTGCCACAACAAAAGATCCCACATGCCACAACTAAGACCTGATGCAGCCAAAGATATAAAAATAAATAAATAAATAAATATTTTTAAAAAAATCTCTTGTGTTATCTGTCCAGAGGGAAATAAAAGTGCACATACACACCAGCAGTTACCAACAGGCATATGTAGGCAAGGATGGATGTCTTTTTAAAAATGTACACATCAGCAGAAATTAGTACAACATTGTAAACCAACTATACTTCAATAAAAATAAATAAATAAAACGTACACATGGGTCATGAATCACTATGTTATATACCTGTAACTTACATAATGCTACACATCAACTACATCTCAATAGAAAAAAATGTAGATATGGGTCACTATACACATTCTATATCTTGCTTTTTTCACTTCCTAAAATATAGGGGAGAAGGCAACCTAACAGCCCATACAGTTTTCCTTCAGCCTTTTATTTTCCTTCTTTGCCTCACCACGCGACTTGTGGGATCTTAGTTCCCCAACCAGGGATCACACCCCCACACCTTGCATTGGAAGCACGGAGTCTTAACCACTGGACCGCCAGAGAAGTCCCTTCTTTTTTTCTATTTATTTTATTTATTTTTTTTGGGGGGGGGGGCTGCGTTGGGTCTTTGTTGCTGCACACGGGCTTTCTCTAGTTGCAGCGAGTGGGGGCTACTCTTCGTTGTAGTGCACGGGCTCTAGGCCTGCGGGCTTCAGTAGCTGCAGCACATGGGCTCAGTAGTTGTGGTTCGCGGGCTCTAGAGCGCAGGCTCAGTAGTTGTGGCGCATGGGCTTCGTTGCTCCGCGGCATGTGGGATCTTCCTGGACCAGGGCACAAACCCGTATCCCCTGCGTTGGCAGGCGGATTCTTAACCACTGCGCCACCAGGCAGGCAGATTCTTAACCACTGCGCCACCATAAAGGCTGCCTAGTATTCCAGACCCCTACTGATGGGCACTTAGTCTCCAGGTTTTCATCTTTTTTAACTATTACAAAACAATTCATCCTAGGACATATATTTAGTGTGTTTTGCACAAAAAAAATTTTATTTTGGCTTTTCCACTTTATCTCTCTTTTCTGATACTGAGATAAATATTCACTTATAGAAAACTTGGACCAAAAAAAACAAAAAGTATAAAGAAAAGACAAGACAAAAGCTGTGTGACCCAATCAACTATGAACACAGGCTATTTCCCTCCAGCCCTTCAAGAATGCCACGGGGCATGCGGGATCTTAGTTCCCCGACCAAGGATCAAACCCATGCCCCCTGCGGTGGAAGTGTGGGGTCTTACCCACTGGACCGCCAGGGAAGTCCCCACTTTTTTTTTTTTGGCTGTGTTGGGTCTTTGTTGTTGCGCGCGGGCTTTCTCTAGTTGCAGTGAGTGGGGGCTTCTCTTGTTGCAGAGCGCAGGCTCTAGGCACGCAGGCCTCAGTAGTGGTGGCAACATGGGCTCTAGAGCGCAGGCTCAGTAGTTGCGGCACACAGGCTCAGTAGTAGTGGTGCGCAGGCTCAGTAGTTGCGGCACATGGGCTTAGTTGCTCTGCAGCATGTGGGGTCTTCATAGACCAGGACTCGAACCCCTATCCTCTGCATTGGCAGGCGGATTCTTAACCACTGCGTCACCAGGGAAGTCCCCCTTATTTTCTTTATGTAGTCAGGATCAGGCTGCAATCACCAGTGTGGTTTACTGAGTAATTACCAAGTACCAGGCATGGGCTAATGCACCTTACGTGAACTTTCTTATTTAGCTGGGTCAACATCCTGGTCAAGCGGAAGCTCCCATCCAGGAGGACGTGATGGGCTGGCAGAAGGCGGCGCTGCTAGACGCCTCCCAAGCGTGGCCCCCCACCAGCCACACCACCAGTCTTCTCGGTGGCCGGGGGTAGGAGAGACCCGGGGGAGGACTGCCTACCTCGGACAGCGCCTCTGAAGCGGTCTCGGGGTTCCGGAGGCCGTCCCCCCTCTGCCCCACGCTCAGCGCCTGCTCCCACTTCTGCAGAGCTTCCTCAAATAGCTCCATGCCTGAGTGTGGGCGGGGGAGACGGGAGAGAAGGGTGTCAGGCCCCCAGCACAGGGAGAGCAGCCGTGCCCCCCACCACGTCGCTCAAGAGGGAGCTCAGAAGAGCGAGGAGGCAGGAGAGCCCGGAAGGATGGGAACAGCCAGGACCGTGTGGACCAGGTCCTGACCCCTTTTTCAGGGCTGGCTAGCTTGCAGGTCTTCATTCAGACCAGATCTGTTCCTGAAGACTCTGCCCAGTCCAGAAATGGCTGGAAACCATTGAGCTGGGGATCTGGGGTGGGTGGTTTTGGAACTGGTTGAAAGCAGCACCCAGAAAACCCAGCCCAGGCTCCCGGGAGGAGGCCACGCTCCCCACTACCCTGCCTCGGCTGCGGGGGTGGGGTGAGCGCTGGGCAGGGGGTGCCCAAGGTCGGCCTCCTGGCCCGTACCTTGCATGTAGAGGCTCTCAGCATTGCCGCTGCTGGTGGTCACGGACTCCTCCATCCCTCTGGTGTCCCATGGCCCCGAGCATGCAGCCACGGGGCTGGATGAGTTCACCACTACCATCTGGGTGCCAAGTAGCGCAAGAACCCGAGAATAAGGGATGAGGCCTTCCCGGACCCTTTGCAGGACCCCTGAGCCTCCCCCCACCCCCCACCCCTCACCACACACCACGTGCCCTCTGCAATACCGTCCCTGAAAACAGCCCCGGGCCGCAGTGGCGAGCCCTCCGCACAGCCTGCTTCCGTCAACTCCAAGCGCCTGAGGACGGGTCACAGAAATGGCCAAAGCAGGAGGAAACACTGAGGCCAATGCCCAACCCAGGAAGCTGCAGCCTCCTACGAAACCCACCCTGAGCTCCACTCCCGAAAGGCATGACCCCCTCCCTGCTCCGGGTCTACACTACAAGTGAGATAGGGAGGACGCAACGTGCACCCATTACATACGGGCCGGCAGGGCCTGGCTCTCACCCACGCATCTCTCCCACACGAGCAGCCACCCGCCTCCCAGGCGGGAGCAGAGCCAGCTCCTGCTCATGCCTGGGTCCCCAGGGCAGTGGCCGGCTCAGAGCTGGGGCTCAGTGCTCGCTGGATGAATGAACAACTAGACGAGTGAATGAGCCAAAGCCGTTCCCCAAGAGAAAATAAACTTCTTTGTCTTATTTCTCTCTCTATCCTCAGCGCCTAGTAGTCTCTGACATAAAGCTGGTGCTTGCTCAGTGTCTGATGAATGAATGAATGAATGAATGCACTTTCATGGGTAAGTATCTTCCCCAAGAGATCACAGCTTCTCTTCTGCATTTATCCACCTTTCCCTCACCAGTGCCCGGCACACAGTGATCACTGATAATCTCTGGAAGTCTGCACGGATGGATGAGTGAATGAACCAACAAATGAATGGGTGGAACCTCTTCTCCCATCTTCCTACCAGCCCAGAAGCCCCCGAGGGCAGAGACCGGAGCCCCAAGGCCGTGACAGGCACCCTGCTACCCTCACCGAGGCCAAGCTGTGGGAGGAGCCTGAGTGCTTGCTGGGCTCGATGGAGGAGATGCCGCTCAGAGTGTCGTTGCTCTTGCTACTGGGGCTCTGGACCCTCCGGCTGGAGTAGCCTGTGAGGAACAGGAGAGGGGTCACGCCAGCTCCCCACCCAGCCTTCGCACAGCTGCTGCCCGCTCCGGATCCCTCTCCCCGTCTTCACCTGAGAGTCTGTCCTGACCTTCTAAGTCAGGGTGACAGCAGAGCACCCCCAGGGCGTGCACCTAGCAGCAGAGGGCTGGGCCCCTGCCCCTTGTCCTGCTCACTTCCGTACCCCCGTTACGCGGCGCAGGGCCTGGCCCGGAGGGGCCTGGATCTGCTGGGTTAAGCCTGAGAATGAGGCCCAGCCACTTCTCCCTCCTGACTCAGCTTCCCCTGTGTTGTTGACTGCCTGACTGATCTGGAATTCTCCTCCTTCGAAAAAGGACTTGAGGTACCAACTTTTCAAAACACATAGTTTTGTTTTGGTTTGGTTCTTTTAAGTGAGAAAAGTAGGGAAAGCAAAATAAGGTGGAACCAGAGATGGTGCTGGTACAAAGTAGGCAAGCAAGAGGTTAGTCCAGAAACGACTCCAGGCTTCCAGTGGAGTCAATGCAGAATGGAAAGCCAGCTGTGCCAGCATGTCTCGTGGTCTTGTTCTAGACTGGTCTACAAACTTCTCTGTCCAATTGAAAAGACAAAAACTTCCCTTTTGCAATGATAATTCATAATTAAAAGTCATTGTCGGGCTTCCCTGGTGACGCAGTGGTTAAGAATCCTCCTGCCAACGCAGGGGACATGGGTTCGAGCCCTGGTCCGGGAAGATGCCACATGCTGCGGAGCGACTAAGCCGGTGCACCACAACTACTGAGCCTGTGCTCTAGAGCCCACGAGCCACAACTACGGAGCCCACGTGCCACAACTACCGAAGCCCGCGCGCCTAGAACCTGTGCTCCGCAACAAGAGAAGCCACCGCAATAAGAAGCCCGTGCACCGCAACGAAGAGTAGCCCCCGCTCGCCGCAACTAGAGAAAGCCTGAGCACAGCAACGAAGACCCAACGCCTCCAAAAATAAATTTAAATAAATAATTTTTTTTTAAAAAAGTCATTGTCACTTTGACAGCTCCATGCCTGAGTGTGGGCGGGGGAGACGGGAGAGAAGGGTGTCAGGCCCCCAGCAGAGGGAGAGCAGCCGTGCCCCCCACCACGTCGCTCAAGAGGGAGCTCAGAAGAGCGAGGAGGCAGGAGAGCCCGGAAGGAGATTCTGCCCTTAAAACAAGTTTCTTCCAACATGAGAGCCTTTGAGGACTCCTTGCCTTAGAAAGCGATCTGTACACGGCATACACTGGGTTACTGGGTTACAAGATTAACGGGCCCATAAGAGGCTTTCAAAGCCACACCAGCAGACACAAAACAGGTCAGTGGCTGCCAGGAGCTGGGGGAAGGGGAAAGGGGCTGACTACCAAGGGCCCGGGGGGATTGAGAGCAACAGTTCTTGACTGTGGTAGTGACTGCATGACTACAAGTGTTTGTCAAAACTCAAAAAAGGGTGAATCTTACTGTATGCAAAGAGAAAAAGAGGGGGATGGTGAGAATACCAAAAGGCTCAGGAACCATCTGGCCCTTTCTGCTCCTGAGCCAGGGGACTTCCATCGCTGGACGGAGGAGCTGCACCCCACCAGCCCACTCTGGACCCAGGGCTCCCAAAGTGTCCTCAGATAATGAGAACCATCGCTTCCAATGACATGTGCATCCGGCCACATCACCCAGCAAATCCTTACAATGACTTGCTTCCCAGGTGAAAGGGACTCAGCTTGGAGACAGGATGTCACTAGCCCAAGATCTCAGCTAATAGGGGTCCACTTGAGACTCGACTCCAGGTCAGGCCCTTCCCCACCACCTCACACCTACCTTTCTTCACCGACGGGACCTTCCTGGCCATGAGGATGGGGAGGGGCGCTGTGCCCAGATGCTCGCCTCCCATCTCGGGGCCGACCTGCTTCTTCTTCCGCCGTCGCCTCTTGAGCTGGTGGGCGGCCAGGGCCAAGGCCACAGTCCCCAGGGCCGTGGCAAAGAGGACCTTCCTCAGGCCTGGTGTCAACCGCAGCTGGGAGAAGGCAGACTGCAAGAAAAGAGGGAGGCAGCCAGTTACATCTCTCTGGGAGAGCTGCCCTGAGGAACACGTGAGGGGCAGGGAACGCATCAGGCCCCCAGGGGATACCTCCTGACCAGGAATGACTGAGAGGCAGCCACCTGCAGGGGGCTGTGGGGGTGGGAGTTGGGGGCCCTGGCCTCTGAAACCTGGATCACAGAGATGTAAAAGAGGGGGACAGGGGATGGCAAAATGACAAGGCTAGGAGATCATATCTAGGGTCCAGCAGGTGTCCCCAACACCATCGGTCAGGATTCTACCAGCTGCAGCGACTGAGCACCTATGCCAGCTACCGCACCAGGATTTCACCTGTGTTACCTGTCCAAATGCCCATCATTTTCCAGGTGAGGCACCTGAAGCTCACACGGGTTAGGACGCACGCTTAAGGTGACAGAGAGGCAGAAATGGAACTGAGGTCTGCCCACCCCACTTCTCCACTCTTCAAAGACAATGACGTTCACTTTACCCGATGGTCCATCTGTACACTCCCCTGCTCCACCCTCACTCTGCCTGCTGGACTGGGAGCCCCTCGAGCGAGGCTGCATCCCACAGGGCAGAGCTTCAGGAAGTGTCAAGAGGACTGGTCGGCCACAAACATTTCAAGTTGGCAGGCATTACTGACCTCTTTTATAAACTGAGAAACTGAGGTCAAGAGTCCACATAGGCCTGGGGTGGAGACCGGGCTTGGGACCCCAGACTCCTAACCCAGTCCTCCTTACTCTGCTCAAAGAGGATTGCCTGGGACAGCAATCACGAGGGCCCAACCTTCCTGGATGCTGAGGGACCCTGGGATGAGTGGCTCAGTGTTTCAGGGACCAGAGAGGTAAAGGGCAGGACCACAACCCGCCCCGATCTTTACCTGCCCAAACGTCGTGTAAAGGAACACAGGGATCTCTGCCACCGTCATGGCCAGGGCCTGGATCATGGACACACCCTCCGTCCTCCGGAACGCCATGGCAGGATTGGCACCCCAGGCGAGAGCCCTCGGGGCCGAGAGCTTCCAAGGAGAACGTCTTCAACTGGTTGCTGACTGGGTCCCGGGCACCATCCACGCCCCGAAAGGACAGGGACACACATACCAGAAGGTCCCTCCACAGAGCTGAGAGACAGACGACCAAGTCAGACACGAGGGTGTGTGCATGTGAGCATAAAGAAATACACACAAGAGTGCTCTGGGGGATGAGGTGGGAGTAAAGCCCACGTGTGGAATGCGAGGCCTGGAACCAGGCCCCCGCCTTCTGCACCTGCCAGCAGGAAGGTAGCCAAACGCCCCACAGACTTTCTGCCCACCTTGAGCCCTGGGAGAAGGCAGTGTCTGGCACGCTAGCCCAAGTGAGGACGCAGGGCCTGGGAGATGGATAGGTCGCTCTCAAACTTGGGGCTTTATACCACACTTTCTCAATCTTTTTAAATCCATGGCCCACGTGCTAAGCAAAAACCTTAGGTCCCTAAAGGGTCAGACCCCTGAGTGAGAATCATTGCATCATTTCCACCTCCCACAAAACCAAGAACGTTGTACTTCCTGTGGACGTATTACGAAAACAGCAGGGTATTTCCTCCAATAATAACAGCACTACACCGTATGTGGGTATTCTGTGCAGAGTTCCTTACATACATTATTTCATTGAATCATTACAGTTCTATGAAGTAGATGCGATCTACCTCCCACACCCCTGCCAATTTCCAACGAGGAAATTGAGGCTCAGAAAAGCTAAGTCAGGAGTCCAAAGCCACACAGCTGGTACCAGGCGGAGTCAGGACTTGGACCAAGATCTAACGGACTTTCGACCCTGTGCTCAACACAACCCTTTCGCCAAATCTGGCATGGAGCAGGAAGTGGGAGCCTCAGCAGAACTACAGACTACAAGGGCAACTTTCCCCTGGGGCCTTGTGAGACCCCCAGGGTACTCCACGGCCCATTCCAAGGCCAGTGAATAAGTGGCTTGAGCACATACAACCCAGTCCCCAAGATCCTGCAGAGAGCTCCCCGACCACCACCACCAAGGCCAAGGAGGCCTTCAGGGTCTCCTGGGACTTCAAACGAAATGACCACGAAGGCCAGATGGACCCTGTCTACCTGGGATGGCGGCCAAAGTCACTGGACTGGCACAAGAAACGGCTTATCCTCAGTGAGTGGGAAGGATGAATGATCCTATCAGTTAGCTCTGTGTGTGTGTGTGTGTGTGTGTGTGTGTGTGTGTGTGTGTGTGTAGAGGTGTGTGTGTGTGTGTGTGTGTGTGTGTGTGCGCGCGCGCGCGCGTAGAGTAGGGGACATCCTGCCAGGAGGCTACAAATTGAGCGATGTGACCTCCAGTGGTCACAAGCCAGCTCTCTCAGCACCACCCCCAACTTGGCCCAAGCCTCAGAACGAACGAGGGAAGACAAGAACATCAGAGGATCAGCGGCTACTATTTCCCAAGCACTTACTTTAACAGGCCAGGCTTGGAACAGGCTCTCCATGGAGGGTTTTAAGTCTAGTCACCCACAGAACCCTCAAGGCAAGCACTGTTTATCTCAATGATGGGGAAACTGGGGCTCCAAAAGGTAATCAAGCCTACCGAGGTCACTGAGTAAATGGCCAAGCTGGGATATGACCTCAGCTCTGGGGGACCCCAAGGCTTGGCATTTACCTGCAGGAAAGTCAAAAGCAGCCTCTGCTGCCCCGACTGAGGAAGAGTGCCAGGTGCCAGGTAATGACACCCACCCCAAGACAGCTTCACTCCAGGAATGGATCGAGATCCAGCCCAACCATACCCCATCCTTCCTCCTGGCACGACCCAGGGCTGAATGCGAGAAGCCTGCACCTCTTCTCTGTGATGACAAGACCATGGCAATGTCCCCCCACCACGTGGACACTCCTAATGTCGTCCCAACCTGGGAAAGTCACCTCTCCTGCCCTGTAACCTTGGGCAGTAACCTCCTCGTTCCACCCCCACCAGGGCACTCACAACCTCTCAGCTTGGATGCCCACGCTTTCCATCCCGGACACCTTCTCCCCTGCCCTGAACCACCCCGTAAATGACTCTAGCCTGAGCACTCTCATGCCGCCTTGACCCCAGCAATGTCCCCTCTGCCCAGTCTCGGTTCATTCCACACCGGTGGGACACCTCAGCAGTCTGACCAGGACCGGCACTGAGCACTCCCACGCTGGACCTCAGCAATACCCCCTTCTTCAGAATCTGCTCTTTCCATCCCAGACAATTCCTTGCGCATGCCCTGGTCAGGCCCCCTCCTCTCTTGCCCCGACTCCCGGAATATCCCTGAGGGTCGTCCAGGTGCCCACTGCCGCCGCCTTCCACAGCCCGCGCACCCGGTCCTTCCATCCCGGTACTTGCCCAGCGCGGGTCCAGTACCTGCGCCCCTGCTCCGATCTCTGCAGTGTTCCAGGCCCGGCATCTTCCCACTGACCGGGTACCTTCCGTTCCACCTCTCGCGCCGCCCACGGCCCGAGTACCTGCTCTTTCCAACGCTGGCCCTTCTAGTCCGGCTGAGCTGGGACACCTGCAACCCTACCCAGTTCCCCGCTCAGGGACGGCTCCCGCCCGCTGCAAGCCTCAGTCCCGGACCTTGCCGCGCCGCCCGCCTGCTCCGCGGGCTCAGCCCGGACCGCCGCCACTCACCCAGGATCCCATCGCTGCGGAAGGACAGCGTCTCCTTCTCCGGCGCCCGCGCAACCAACCTCGGGGCCACGGGGGGCGTGGCCTCACGCAGGGCCAACCTTTCTTTGGCCAATGAGTGTCGCCGAACTCCTCTGCACCGCCCCGGCCTCTGTGCAATTGGGTGGGTCACGTGACCAATATTGTCTTACCCTCCCTTCTCCCTCTGTTCCGCCCCCTAAGTGCGGTTGAGGCGCGGAAGTGATTTTTTTTCTCTCCTGTGATTGGCCATCGAGATTAGATTGACCCGGGTGGCTGAGTGAGGCGGGGCCACTCTTAAAGGGATGAGGCGGAGCAAACAGGTTTCGAAGGCGCTTTGTGGAAGGAATTGCCGGTGGTCTGAGCTCTCACCTTTGGTTCCTCTGCCTCCACTGGTGCCCACACGGACAAGTTCTTCCCGCCCTTCGAGCGCCCACTTTCCAACGCCACCGCCTCTAACTTCCTACAGCATTCTCCTAAGCACTTGCCACTCTCCACTTTCTCGGGTTGTTTGCAGAAGTGCCAAGCCTCCCCTACGAGACGTTGTCTCCCTAAGAGTTGGCGTCAAGTGATTCGGTTCACTGTGCCTTGCACTAAACACTGGGTTTGGAATCAGGCCTCCCTGAGTTGGAATCAAGTTCTGCCACATCAGCTTTGTGGGGTTTACTCAGTTTACCCCTCTGTAAAATGGGAATGGAATTCTTGCCTTGCCTGAGTAACGGGGCTTTGGTGCTGATCATAAGAAAACAGTGTGGCAGCCCTTTCATAACCAAAGAACTGGACACATCTAAGTTTTTTTAGTGTAATTATCAGTGAGGTCACATTCTTTCATTCATCAACAACTAATATTTCTGTGTGCCAGCCCTTTGGCTGGACTTGGGAGTGCAGTGGTGGACAAGATACATATAATTAAGATACTTAATTACAATCTTATGTGATATTGCTCTAATGGTGGAAACTCAGGAATATGGAGATTCCCAGGGACACCTGCCCTCCCATGGGGAGGTGAGAGACTCCCGAAAGAAAGTGATGTCCAAACAGAAACCTAAGGATGACTAAGAGTCAACTGGGCAGAGAGAAGAGGAAGGAGTGTTCAGGAACAGCATGGGCTGTGTGGTCCAGAGGCAAGAGCGAACTTGGCATGTTGTTTGTTTTTTTTTTTTTGGTCATACCCCACATCATGCGGGATCTTGATTCCCTGACCAGGGATCGAACCTGTGCCCCCTGCAGTGGAAGCACAGAGTCTTAACCACTGGACCACCAGGGAAGTCCCCAAACCTGGCATCTTTGACTCAAGGTGGCAGAGAGAGAGGAGCGTGGTAGCTGATGAGCCAAGGAAGTGGCAGCCAGAGCAAAGGAGAGCAGGCTCCACCATTGAACTGCCTGCGTCTGGGGCCAAATCCACTGCTTCCTCCCCTGTGTCCTTGGGCAAATCACTTAACTTCTCTAAACCTTAGCTTCCTAAAATGAGGAGAATGATGGTTTCTGAGCTTTTGCGAGGACCTTAAGTGATTATTCACTTAAAAGTGCTCAGTGCTGGGCCTGGCGTGGTCTTAGGACCTTTTGGCCATTGCTATTAGAAAAACTGCAATAGCCAAGTAGAAAGCTAGATAAATCGATGCAACATACGGACTGGGACAGCTACAAGATCGGGAGTAACTAGGACCTACTGTCTCTCTCTCTCTCTCTTTCTCCTTTACCCTGCTGTTTTTCTTCCCAGGATCTGACCTGTTATATATCTGTTGATCCAAGAGGGGAAGAGCCTTGTTTTGTTCACTGCTGCATCCATGGCACCTAGAACAGCCCCTGGCACATAGTTGGTGCCGATAAGGTCTTTCTCCTTGACCAAACCAGAGTCAGGCTCCTGTGAGCCAGCCCTCTGCTTGACTAGGTGCAACCTTGAGTTTCCATCTTGTAGAGTCCAGTTTTAACAAGAATTCTGCAGGGTCAGTTTAGTAAAATCCCCAACCCTGGGTATCTGATCACCCTCCATGTTTGATCAAATTCTTCACCCTCCATCCTCAATATCTTATCCCCCTAGCCTGCCCTCCGCAAGAATCTCACTAGCCTTGATGTTCCCACTTAGTCATTTTCCATCCCCTGACATCCCCACTCTGCTCATTGTCTATAAATCTCCATTTGTCCTTGTTGTATTTGGAGTTGAGACCAATCTCTCTCCCCTACTGCAACACCCGCCCCCCCCGCACTAGGCTCTCTTGAATAAAGTCTTCCTTACAGTCCTTAACAAGTATCATGAATGTTTTTTTCTTTAACCTTGCTCAATGTGGTTATTGAATGAATGAACATGTAACTACATTGATTTATGGCTCTTGAAAGATAATATGATTGTATGCTGGCTAAATAAATGATATAGTTAGCTACAGACAGACACTGGTAAATAAGTCAGTGATCAATACAAATAGAAATACGTACTGAACACATAGAAACACACAAGGAAACACACAGAGATGATGAACTGCAGGTGTGTGAGTGACACAAAAGTTGATGATGGCTCCATGTAGATAATGCAGATCAGTAGTTCTGAACCTGTGGTGCACATTTAAGTCACCTGGAAGCTTTTCAAGACTCCACCTGCCGGGCTCCACCTGAACTGAGAGAACCAGGGCTGGGAGTGGGCCCAGGGATTTTTTCATAAACCTCCAGATGACTTGAAACTCACTCTGGACAGACAGGCTGGGGTTGAAGATGGGGAGCTGGTATAAGTGCACGGAGATAATCGAAGCCAGGAATCCAGGGGACAGAGCCAGAGAGGAAAGGGTACCAGTTCAGGAACAGAACTCTCCACTGGGTAAGAAGATGAAGTCTAGACGTAGAGAGCGGGGAGCAGTGGAAACAGGTAATAAGCCCCTTCCAAGCCCCATGGAAGGGGGGGAAATGTATGTGCAGGCCATCCTTTTGCCTGTTTGGGGCTGTGAGAAGCTGGTTCAAGGTCAGCACATGTCCAGGCCTGGAGGGAAGCACGTTCCTCCACCTGGGCTGAACGGAAGCCCCTCTTTCTCTTCTCCTTCCTTCCCCTTAACTCCTGCACACACCCTCACCCAACTTTGGAGAACCAGAGGGTTTCCGGGGGCCAAACAGCCATTCCCCAGCGGTGGAGGACCAGTCCCCAGCTGGCCTATCCCCTGGCTCAATTGTCCTTAGTGTCACCAAGGTTGGGGCAGAAGAGGAGGGGGGGCTAAAGAGGTCAAGGTGGTTGTGATGGTCGACACAGAAAGATCCAGGTCAAAAGACGCCAAGAAATAGGGAGCCAGAGGGTCCAGCAGGCCAGGAGGATGCGAATCGACCAAGGGAAGAGGCACAAACGGGCGGGGGCCATAGGACGAGGAAGCGAGAGGCCGGCCCGGCGGCGGCCGCAGGGGGCAGCCGCGAGCAGCCTCAAGCCGGGCCCCCTCCGCCCCGCCCCGCCCCGCCCCCCGGAGGCTCCTCCCCCGCGGCCGGTGCCCCTCCCTGCGCGCTCGGGCAAGCTTGACGGAGGCGGCTGGGGCTGGGCTAGGGGGGCGCGCTAAGGGCCAGAGCACCGGCAGCAGGTGGGCGCGGTGCGGGCTGGCGGCGGCGGGCCGGGGGCTGCCGGGCGGCGCACGGGCCGGACGTGGCCGGCCGTGCGGAGCGCCATGGACTTCAACATGAAGAAGCTGGCGTCGGACGCGGGCATCTTCTTCACCCGGGCCGTGCAGGTGAGGCCGTACACCCTGGGCCCCGCGCGGCCGGCGGGCACCCCTGCAGCAGAGCCCGGGGCCGCGGGAGAAGGCCCTCGCGGCCGCCGCTCCTTACCCGCTGCGGAGTCGCCCTAGCCGCCCCCCCAGCCCCTCCTCCTTTTGCGGTGCCCAGTAGAGAGAAAGAGCCCGGGGCGGCCGGCCACACTGGCCGCACCCTCAGCGTGGCCCAGGCCTGGGGAGTGAGCCGGGCCTGCCTCGGCCCTGCTGCCGCGGGGGAGGTGTCAGCCTCCACCATTTCGACCCGCCGGCCGCGTAGTCCCGCTGTCCTGGCGCCCGCCCCGCCCCCGGTGGGGGGCTCCGCTGAGGAGGGCAGAGGGCCCCAGGCGGTTCCTGTCTCCTTGCCCTTGCCCAGCGGTGACTCTGACTCCCGGCAGGCGTTTGGAGGCCTGAGTTTCAGGCCTAAGGACTCGTGCACCCGCCCTGACCCCTTCTCTGAGCCTCAGTCTCCGCACCTGTGCAATGGACTGGTGGTACTGATTCCCTCAGGTCCCTTTTACACGCTTCGATAGTCCGGAAGCCAGGAGGGCTGGGGTTATTTACTTTCTGCTCCGTGGGAGGCCTGTTTCTCTTATTTCCCCAGGCCCCGGGGGCTGGCTGGGTGCCCTCCTTGGGAAGCTGTACAGTGGGTGATGCTGGGATTAGAACAAGTCCTATCCATTTGGGGACAAGGGAAAAAACAGAAGCAGCTGAGTGTAATAGTGAAGACCGGGAGTCAGCTGTGGGTGTGGAGGCCCCTCTAGTGACTTTGAAGATGGGGGCTTCACCTCTCTGGGCCACAGTTTTTCAGTCTGAAAAATGGCCTTAGCAGTCCCTCCCTCCCAGCATGGATGTGAGTGTCCCAGGCGTTCCCCGTGAACATGCTCACTAAAGGCAAGTCATTCTTGGTGTAACGTGGTTAGTATTGCAGCTGTGCAGCATGTGACGTTAGGCAAGTCTCGGAGCCTCCGTGTTCCCTTCTGTCAATCAGGGGTCGCACCAGTCTGCCTCCCAGGGTGGCTGCTGCCTTGGGGCTTGGCCCGTCACAGCGCTCTGGGAACAGATTCTGTTGTTTGTCCTTGCCCTGGTTGTTGGTTCTCTGGAGGAGCCCAGCCCCAGTCTCTTAGAAGCCCACACGCCCATGTTTACTAGAAAGCACAGTGTCCCGTTGAGGATTTGCGCCCCAGAGAGGGTTTGCTGCTCTGTGTTCGAAGCCCTGCCGTGGACCCCAGCCCTAGTGGGGATGCTAGCAGCCTGGAGTTCATTGGCCAGCCCCTGTCCATTCAGAAGGTAGGGAATTCTCCCCAGTGTCGGTATGGCAACCACTTTATCTCCCACATCTGGGAAGAACCTGATCTGCCAGTTTCCTGCTACTTTGGGGCCTTAGCACCTGACCTGGCCAGGCCTGCAGAGCCTGGGGTATGGGGAAGCTTGGTCCCTGTGGCCTCTTTTCTCCTGGGGGTGGGCAGGCCCACTGGTTCGCCCATACTGGAGTGGGAGCCAGCGCCCAGGCCCCCGCCTCCAGAGTGGAGGAGGGAGCTGGGAGCTTTATAAATAGAGGCTTTCTCTGGCCCTGCACGCCCACCCCCTGCTGCTGCCATCTTGCAGGGAGCAGCCTCTGAAGCCGGGGCCCTTCCTCTTGGCAGGGATGGGGCAGGGTGGCAGCCAGAAGAGAGAAGGGCTTGAAATGTCACCTGGGCAGGAGAGCGCACTCAGGGGACCCTCCTGAGGCCAGTCTGCCCTGGAGTAGGAGTCAGCCAGGAGGGATGGGGGTGGTTTATTATTAATGTGTGGGCAGCTCCTCTGCGTGGGTGCCACCTACCTACGCACGACATGCTGGGTAAGCGCTCAGCCCCTCCATGTGTTGAGGACACTTCTAGGAGCCTCACCTCATCCCCATCCGGTAGGGAACTGGACCTTGGCCCTGGGATGAGAATCCGGAGGCCAGATCCCTTTTGCGTGGGAGATTCTAGGATGGCTTCTCAGTCCCCGAACTGTGCCTTGAAGGTCAGGAGGGGTTTGCCGAGTTGGTCCAGGTGATGGGAACAGCCCAGCTAAGGGCACCGAGACAGGAAAACCTAAGGCATGTTTGGGTAAGATGCCAGTGGGGGTGGGAGTGGGCAGTGGAAGTGCTAGTACTAATGCTGTTGGTAGTAATTGCAGTATTACTAATAGCAGTGGTAGGAGTAATGATAATAAAAGCCAGGGAGGCTGTGGCCTCGTTCTCATCCGAGCCAAGCAGGCAGCGGTGAACGTGGGAAGGATGCCCAAGATGTTGGGAAAGCCCGGTGGGACTTTGAACCTGGGTGGGTGTGTGGTGTGAGGGACGGGTGGCCAGGTGGCACGGCGGGGAGTGCTGCCATTAACCTTGGTAAGAAGGGGAGATGCTCAGGTGCACACTGAGGGTGACACAATCGCCTGAATCATACTGGCTGGTGCCAGCAGGGTAAGGATGTCCCTAGGTGGCTCCTGAGGGCCACGGAGGGACCTGAGGGAGACCTTTTATTAATGATGATGATGACGCCAGCTGACGTTTATCAGGCCTATACTGTGTGCTGACCACGAAACTAAGCACCTTCCAAATATTCTGTGAGATAGGTCCTGTTATCCCCGTCCTCCGGGGGGAAACTGAGGACCAGAGAGGTGACTTTGCCTCTGACTCTCGATTTTCTCATCTGCAAAATGGGGTAATGCTAACCCCTGAAGGGTCTGGGTGAGGTGAGGCCTCTTCAGGACCTGGCTCGGGGAGGCCCCAGCTTGGGGAATGTGACGAAGAAGAGGAGTCGGGACACCGGGAGGAGGCCAAGAGCAGCTGGTTCCCAGGTGAGGAGCCGCAGGCTCTAACCCTGGCCCACCCAGCTCTGCAGAGGGAAACCCAAGCCCCCATGCATAATTGATGGCTGCCGAGCTGGAGCAGCCCGACAGGGCAGCCTGACCACCGGAGGTGCCTCCTGCCCCTTGCAGCTGGACCTGTCCTTGGCCTCTGGATGCCTCACCGCTGCCTAGTCATCTGGGAAGGGCCTCCACACTCCCAGCCTATGTGACTCCAGCACAGCCTGCCTCTTACTCAGTCTCAGCGGCATCTTCTGTGAAATGGGAAACTTGGCCGGCCTGAGGGCAGTGTCTGTTGTTGTCAGGGCTGATCTACTCCTGCAGGTCTTCACCCCTTTGCTGTTTGGCTGTGACCTCCCCTTGGCTGGACGGGGCCTTTGAGATCAGAGAGGCCAGGACTTGGGCCGGTTTCTGGTTTTTCTTAGGTGGCCCCCATGGTTTCTGCCAGCTCTGAAGGGGGACCCTTGTGACATCCTGGTCCTTTCCTGGCCTTGGAGCGGGGCTGCCGAGCTTTCTGGGCCCTGGGTGTGCCCAGCAGTTGGCTCTGATGAGCTGGCGCTGTTCCCCATCTACCACTCCAGGCAACCGGAGGCCAGCCATGTGGCCATCCTCCCCCCCGCTCCGCATTCCCCTTCCTTCCCAGCCATCTCTCTGTGCATCAGCTCTTAACAGCATCAGCTCTTACACTGAGCACTGCCTGCCGGCCAGATCCTAGCCTTCATGTCTTATCCACATCTTTTTTATTTCATTCTTACAACCTATGAGGGAGATGCTACTACTTATTATTACCATTTTCAGCTTAGGAAACTGATGCTCAGAGAGGCAAAGCCACTTGCCCAAGGTCACACAGCTCATCAGACTGAGACTTGAATCAAGTCCCTCTGATTCTGGAACCTGGGTTCCTCTGACTCCCTCCCTTGGTATCCCCTTCCCGTGGCTCCCAGCTGCCCCTGGAACATCCTGATAACCCCAGACCTTGCTCTGTGCCCCTTTTGTTCCCTGAGCACTTGTAACCAAGTGCTTTCCTTCAGAGTCAGGCTGGGGGGACCCTTAGTGGTAGGCTCCCAAGGGTTCCTTACACCCTAAGCTGTATGTCTGATTTTGATGTGCTTTTTTGGGGAGAGGGAGTCTGTATCTTTCATTGGATTTCCAAAAGGAGCCATGATCCCCAAACTCCGGTCCAACCACCTCATTTCACAGAGGAACAAACTGAGGCCCAGGGCAAGGTTGCACCTTGGTCAAGGTCACAGAGCAGGTCAGGGGCAGAGCAAGTTTCTTGACCTTGGGGCCTGAGTTCCAGCCAGGTGGGAGGAGTAGATGGGCGGGGCAGGGGTGCTCCTTCCGTCCCCCTTTCTGAGCCCTCCGCCCTGGGTGCTCTCCCCACAGTTCACAGAGGAGAAATTCGGCCAGGCCGAGAAGACCGAGCTTGATGCCCAGTTTGAGAACCTTCTGGCCCGGGCAGACAGCACCAAGAACTGGACGGAGAAAATCCTGAGGCAGACAGAGGTGTTGCTGCAACCCAACCCCAGTGAGTGGACACGGGCCGGCCCCGGGCTCGGGGCGGGAAGCAGCGGGCAGGAGCCCCAGCTGCTGAGACCGTGCAGGTGGGCCTGGGCGGCAGGTGGGATTTAGGTTAGACTCTTGGGGCTTAAGGCTGCTGTTTTGGGGGGTCCCACTTAAAGAAAACAGCAGACTCAGTGTTGGGCTCCAGGATGCACTCTCTGGGACAGTGGAAATGCTAAGTGTCGCACAGAGGAGTTGAAGAAGTGCCTGGACACTAAAACACAGTTGGGAGAAGAGGCAGGAGAAACGGGAGCCAGGTCACTGGAGGGAAGGCAGCGAGGCTCAGGGATGAAAGAGGACTTGCCGAGAGTCACACGCAGCGTGGTGCAGGCAGACGCAGCTTCAGGAGAACCTGTGGGAAGAGAGGGGCTGGCTGGCCTGGGGTCGTGGGACTTGTCTGCCTGTATGTCTGCGGTTAGCTGAGTGAGTGTGCTGGAGCTTTCTGGGGCCAGGCCAGGGCATTGCCCACGTGTGTGTTATGCCCTGCAAGTCCATAGTGTAAGGAGGGAGAAGCTGTGGGGCAGGAAGGGGTAGCACTTGCCTTCAGCTGTGTGACCTCGGGCAGGCATTTCACGTGTCTGGGCCGTGGCTTCTTCCTCTCTAGAGTGAGGGCTTCGCGGGGTCAAGTGCCAGTCTCACACAGTTGAGAATCAGCAAGAGAGTATTCTGGAAGTCCCCAGGCTGGACGCCCCTGTGGGCAGGCCCTGGTCTGGATCTGTTTCTGTCACCACGGCTTTCATCCTTGGGCTCCTACCGAAGAGCCCTGTGGCTTTGGCTGCCGTCTCCCCGCAGGTGCCCGAGTGGAGGAGTTCCTGTATGAGAAGCTGGACAGGAAGGTGCCCTCGAGGGTCACCAACGGGGAACTGCTGGCTCAGTACATGGCAGAGGCGGCCAGTGAGCTGGGGCCCACCACGCCCTACGGTGAGCCAGTCCTCACAGCCAGGGTCGGGGGTCACGGTCTCTGGCACGAATCTTCTTCCCTCCCTTCTCTCCTTCCTTTCTTCTCTTCCTTCCTTTTTTAATTTGCACACATGATACCTGGATTCATTCTGCTTGTAAACACCTCAATCAATGGAGATGAAAATAGAGTAAAATATAGAAGCCTCCCGGGACTTCCCTGGTGGTCCAGTGCTTAAGACTGCGCTCCCAGTGCTGTGGGCACGGGTTTGATCCCCGGTCGGGGAACTAAGATCCCGCATGCCGCACAGTGCAGCCAAAAAACGAACAAAAAAATTGAAGCCTCCCTTACCCAGGTTTGGTTCGTGTGTATTTTTCAATGGGATCATGTTATGTGTACTGTTCTGCAACCTGATTTTTAAACTTGGCATTGCACTACAGATAATCTGTTCACAGCACTTATAGAGTCACCTCAAGCTTTATTTTTAAAGTTTTATCTAGGTACAATTTATACACTATAAAGTACACCTGTTTTAAGTGTGTAATTTGATGGTTTTTAGTGAATTTACAGAATTGAACAAACATCCCCCAATCCAATTTGTGTTTTTGAAATTTTACTTAATTAATTTTTTAATTGAAGTATAGTTGATTTACAATATCGTGTTAGCTTCAAGTGTACAGCACAGTGATTCAGTTATACACACACACACACAACGTAAATATATATTCCTTTTCAAATACTTCACTTTTAGGTTATTACAAAATATTGAGTGTAGTTCCCAGTGCTATACAGTGGGTCTTGTTGGTTATCTATTTTATATACAGTAGTGTGTATATGTTAATCCCAACCTCCTAATTTGTCCCTCCTCCCACCCCCCCTTTCCCCTTTGGTAACCATAAGTTTGTTTTCTGTGTCTCTGAGTCTGTTTCTGTCTTGTAAATTAGTTCATTTGTATCATTTTTTAAGATTCCACATATATGTGGTATCATATGATATTTGTGTTTCTCTGTCTGGCTTAACTTCACTTAGTATGATAATCTCTAGTTGTGTCCATGTTGCTGCAAATGGCATTATTTCATTCTTTTTATGGCCGAGTAATATTCCATTGTATTTATATACCACATCTTCTTTATCCATTCACCTGTTGATCGACATTTAGGTTGCCTCAATGTCTTGGCTATTGTGAATAGTGCTGCAATGAACATTGGGGTGCATATAGCTTTTCCAATTATGGTTTTCTCTGGATATATACCCAGGAGTGGGATTGCAGGATCATATGGTAGCTCTGTTTTTACTTTTTAAAGGAACCTCCATACTGTTCTCCATTGTGGCTGCACCAGTTTACATTCCCACCAACCGTGTAGGAGGGTTCCCTTTTCTGCACACCCTCTCCAGCATTTATTATATGTAGACTTTTTGATGGTAGTAATTCTGACTGGTGTGAGGAGATACCTCACTGTAGTTTTGATTTGCATTTCTGTAAAAATTAGCGATGTTGAGCATCTTTTCATGTACCTTTTGGCCATCTATATGTCTTCTTTGGAGAAGTGTCTATTTAGATCTTCTGCCCATTTTTTGATTGGGTTGCTTGTTTCTCTGATATTCAGCTGTATGAGCTGTTTGTATATTTTGGAGGTTAATCCTTTGTCAGTTGCATCGTTTGCAAATATTTTCTCCCATCTTGTAGTTGTCTTTTCGTTTTGTTTCCTTTGGTTTGGGGTCCTTTGCTAAGCAAAAGCTTTTAAGTTTAATTCCCATTTGTTTATTTTTGTTCTTGTTTCCATTACTCCAAGAGACGGATCCAAAAAGATACTGCTGCAATTTATGTCAAAGAGTGTCCTGCCTATGTTTTCCTCTAGGAGTTTTTGTTTGTTTGTTTTTTATATATATTTTTGGCTGCGTTGGGTCTTCGTTGTTGTGCGCAGGCTTTCTCCAGTTGTGGTGAGCGGGAGCCACTCTTCCTTCCGGTGCACAGGCTTATCATTGCAGTGGCTTCTCTTGCTGTGGAGCATGGGCTCTAGGTGCGCAGGCTTCAGTAGTTGTGGCACACAGGGTCAGTAGTTGTAGCTTGTGGGCTCTAGAGCACAGGCTCAGTAGCTGTGGCACGTGCGCTTAGTTGCCCCGTGGCATGTGGGATCATCCCAGACCAGGGCTCGAACCCGTGTCTCCTGCATTGGCAGGCAGATTCTTAACCACTGTGCCACCAGGGAAGTCCCCCTCTAGAAGTTTTATAGTATCTGGTCTTACATTTAGTTCTTTATTCCATTTTGAGTTTATTTTTGTGCATGGTGTTAGAGAATTTCTAATTTCATTCTTTTAATTTAGCTGTCCAGTTTGCTCAGCACCACTTACTGAAGAGATTGTCTTTTCTCCATTGTATATTCTTGCCTCCATTGTCGTAGAGTAATTGACTGTAGGTGCATGGGTTTATTTCTAGGCTTTCTGTCCTGTTCCATTGGTCTATATTTCTGTTTTTGTGCCAGTACCATACTGTTTTGATTACTGTAGCTTTGTAGTATAGTCTGAAGTCAGGGAACCTGATTCCTCCAGCTCCATTTTTCTTTCTCAAGATTGCTTTGGCTATTCAGGGTCTTTTGTGTTTCCATACAAATTTAAAAATTTTTTGTTCTAGTTCTGTGAAAAATGGCATTGGTAATTTGATAAGGATTGCACTGAATCTGTAGGTTGCCTTGGATAGTATAGTCATTTTGAGAATACTGATTCTTCCAATCCAAGAACACAGTATATCTTTCCATCTGTTTGTGTCATCTTTGGGTGTTTTTTTTTTGGCTGTGCCGCATGGCTTGTGGGATCTTAGTTCCTAACCACTGGACCACCAGGGAATTCCCTCATCTTCCATTTCTTTTATCAGCATCTTATAATTTTCAGAGTACAGTTCTTTTGCTTCCTTAGATAGCTTTTTTTTTAGAAAAATAAATTTATTTATTTATCTTTTTTTTTTTGGCTGCATTGGGTCTTTGCTGTTGTGCACAGGCTTCCTCTAGTTGTGGCTGCTCTTCATTGTGATGGCTTCTCTTGTTGTGGAGCACGGGCTCCAGGCACGCGGGCTTCGTTAGTTGTGGCACGTGGGCTCAGTAGTTGTGGCTCGTGGGCTCCAGAGCGCAGGCTCAGCAGTTATGACGCACAGGCTTAGTTGTTCCGCGGCATGTGGGATCTTCCCAGACCAGAGCTCGAACCCATGTCCCCTGCATTAGCAGGCGGATTCCTAACCACTGCGCCACCAGGAAAGTCCTCCTTAGGTAGTTTTATTCCTAGGTATTTTTATTCTTTTTAATTTCTCTCTCTGGTCTTTCATTGTTAGTGTATAGAAATGCAACAGATTTCTGTTTATTAATTTTGTATCCTGCAACTTTATCGAATTCACTCTAGATTAGCTCTAGTAGTTTTCTGGTGGCATCTTTAGGATTTTCTATGTACAGTATCATGTCATCTGCAAACAGTGAGAGTTTTACTTCTTCTTTTCCAATTTGGATTCTTTTATTTCTTTTTCTTCTCTGATTGCTGTGCCTAGGACTTCCAAAACTATGTTAAATAAAAGTGGCATGAGTGGACGTCTTTTGTCTTGTTCCTGATCTTAGAGAAAATGCTTTTAGTTTGTTCCCATTGAGTATGATGTTAGCTGTGGGTTTGTCATATATGGCCTTTATTATGTTGAGGTAGGTTCCCTCTATGCCCACTTTCTGGAGTGTTTTTATCATAAATGGATGTTGAATTTTATCAAAAGCTTTTTCTGCATCTATTGAGATGATCATATGGTTTTTATTCTTCAATTTGTTAATGTGGTATATCACACTGATTGTTTTATGGACATTGAAAAATCCTTACAGGGACTTCCCTGGTGGTCCAGTGGGTAGGACTCGACGCTCCCAATGCAGGGTGCCCAGGTTCGATCCCTGGTCAAGGAACTAGATCCTGCATGCATGCTGCAACTAAGAGTCCGCATGCTGCAACTAAGAAATCCGCACACCACAACTAAGGAGCCCACACATTGCAACTGAGAGCCCACGTGCTGCAACTAAGACCTGGCGCAGCCAATATAAATAAATAAATATTGAAAAAAAAAGGAAGAAAAATCCCACTTGGTAATGGTGTATGATCCTTTTAATGTATTATTGGATTCAATTTGCTAGTATTTTGTTGAGGATTTTTGTGTCTATGTTCTTCAGTGACATTGGCCTGTAATTTTCTTTTTTGTGTGGTATCTTTGTCGGTATTTGGTATCAGGGTGATGGTGGTCTCATAGAATGAGTTTGGTTCCTGCCTCTGCAATTTTTGGAATAGTTTCAGAAGGATAGGTGTTAACTGTTCTTTAAACATTTGATAGAATTTTCCTGTGAAGCCATCTGGTCCATCTAGACTTTTGTTTGTTGGAAGTTTTTAAATCAGAAATTGTAGTTCAGTACTTGTAATTGGTCTGTTCATATTTCCTCTTTCTTCCTGGTTCAGTCTTGGGAGATTGTACCTTTTTAAGAATTTGTACGTTTCTTCTAGGTTGTCCATTTTAGTAGCATATAGTTGCTTGTAGTAGTTTCTTACAGTCCTTTGTACTTCTGTGGTGTTGGTTGCAGCTTTTTCCTTTTCATTTCTAATGTTACTGATTTGGGTCCTCTCCCTTTTTTTCTTGATGAGCCTGGCTAAAGATTTATCAATTTTGTTTATCTTTTCAAAGAACCAGCTTTTAGTTTCATCTATATTTTCTGTTGTTTTCTTAGTCTCTAATTTATTTATTTATGCTCTGTTCTTTATGATTTCTTTCCTACTAACTTTAGGTTTGTTTGTTCTTCATTTTCTAGTTGCTTTAGGTGTAAGGTTTGGTTGTTTATTTGAGATTTTTCTTGCTTCCTGAGGTAAGCTTGTATCACTATAAACTTGCCTCTTAGAACTGCTTTTGCTGTGTCCCATAGGTTTTGGCATAGTGTTTTCATTTCCTTCTAGGTATTTTTTAATTTCATCTTTGATTTCTTTTTTTATTAATTAATTAATTAATTAATTAATTTGTCTGCGCTAGGTCCTAGTTGCGGCATGCGGGATCTTTTAGTTGCAACGTGCGGGCTCCTTTAGTTGCGGCATGCGGGATCTAGTTCCCTGACCAGGTATCGAACCTGGGCCCCCTGCATTGGGAGTGCAGAGTCTTAATCACTGGACCACCAGGGAAGTCCCTCATCTTTGATTTCTTTGGTGAGCCATTGGTTGTTTAGTAGCACATTGTTTACCCTCCACGTGTTTGTGTTTTTTGCAGTTTTTTTCTTGGACTTGATTGCTAATCTCATAGCATTGTGGTCAAAAAAGATACTTGATATGATTTCAGTTTTCTTAAATTTACCAAAACTTGCTTTGTGGTCCAGCATGTGATCTATCCTGGAGAATGTTCCATGTACACTTGAAAAGAATGTGTATTCTGCTGCTTTTGGATGGAAAGCTCTACAAATAACAATTAAGTCCATCTGGTCTAATGTGTCATCTAAGGCCTGTGTTTCCTTATTGATTTTCTGTCTGGATGAACTGTTCATTGATGTAAGTGGGGTGTTTAAGTAGACCCATATTATTGTTTACTGTCGATTTCTCTTTTTACATCTGTTAACATTTGCCGTATATATCGAGGTGCTCCTGTGTTGGATGCATATATATTTATAATTGCTATACCTTCTTCTTGGATTGATCCCTTGATCATTATGTAGTGTGCTTCTTTGTCTCTTGTAGCAGTCTTTATTTTAAAGTCTGTTTTGTCTGGGACTTCCCTGGCTGTCCAGTGGTTAAGACTCTGTGCTTCCAATGCAGGGGGCGCAGGTTCGATCCCTGGTCGGGGAACTAAGATCGCACATGCTGGACGGCACAACCAAAAAAAAAGGAAATGGGTCTCTTGTAGACAACATATATATGGGTCTTGTGTCTTGTTTTTGTATCCATTCAGCCAATTTGTGTCTTTTGGTTGGAGCATTTAATCTGTTTACGTTTAAGGTAATCATCAGTGTGTATGTTCTTATTGCCATTTTTTTATACATTTATTTATTTTAATTAATTTATTTATTTATTGGCTGTGTTGGGTCTTTGTTGCTGTGTGTGGGCTTTCTCTAGTTGCGGCGAGAGGCGGCTACTCTTTGTTGCGGTGCACAGGCTTCTTGTTGCAGTGGCTTCTCTTGTGGAGCACGGGCTCTAGGCATCGGGCTTCAGTCATTGTGGCTCTCAGGCTCGGTAGTTGTGGCTCGCAGGCTCTAGAGCACAGGCTCAGTAGTTGTGGTGCACAGGCTTAGTTGCTCCGTGGCATGTGGGATCTCCCCGGACCAGGGCTCAAACCCGTGTCCCCTGCATTGGCAGGTGGATTCTTAACCACTGTGCCACCAGGGAAGTCCCTTATTGCCATTTTGTTAATTGTTTTGGATTTGTTTTTGTAGGTCTTTTTTCTTCCTTTCCTCTTTTCTTTCCTCCTTTCTTGTGATTTGATGACTTTATTTTTTAAGGGTTTAGGATAGATGGATTAAACATTTTTTTAAATATTTATTTATTTGGCTGCGTCGGGTCTTAGTTGCGGCACGAAGGATCTTTCAGTGTGGCACGTGGGCTCTTCGTTGCAGCATGTGGGCTTCTCTCTAGTTGTGGCACGTGGGCTCCTGGGCACGTGGGCTCTGTAGTTGTGGTGCGTGGGCTCCAGAGTGCGTGGGCTGTGTAGTTTGCAGCACGCAGGCTCTCCCATTGAGGTGCGTGAGCTCAGTAGCTGCGGCGTGCGGGCTTAGTTGCCCCATGGCACGTGGGATCTTAGTTCCCCGACCAGGGATTGAACCTGTGTCCCCTGCATTGGAAGGTGGATTCTTTACCACTGGCCCACTGGGGAAGTCGCTGATGACTATCTTTAGTGTTGTGTTTGGAATCCTTTTTCTTTTTCATGTGTGTATCTGTTATAAATTTCTCATTTGCGATTACCATGAGGTTTTGATATAGCAGTCTGTATAACTACATGATTGTTTTAAGTTGCTGATCTCTTAATTTCAAATGCATTTCAGCTGTCCTGCACTTGTGCTCTCCTTCTCTCACAGTTACTGGTCTTGATATCCCGTTTGTGTGTGGATGATTTCCTACCTTTACTGTATGTTCACCTGTACTGGTGAGCTTTCCCATTTCATAATTTTCTTGTTTCTAGTTGTGGCCTTTTCTTTTTCGCTTAGGGAAGTTCCTTTAGCATTTATTGTAAAGCTGGCTTGGTGCTGTTGAATTATTTTAGCTTTTGCTTGTCTGTAAAGCTTTTGATTTCTTCATCAAATCTGAACGAGAGCCTTACTGGGTAGAGTATTCCTTTTTTTTTTTTTTTTTTTTTTTTTGCGGTACGCGGGCCTCTCACTATTGTGGCCTCTCCCGTTGAGGAGCACAGGCTCCGGACGCGCAGGCTCAGCGGCCATGGCTCACGGGCCCAGCCGCTCCGCGGCATATGGGATCTTCCCGGACCAGGGCACGAACCCGTGTCCCCTGCATCGCAGGCGGACTCTCAACCACTGCGCCACCAGGGAAGCCCTGGGTAGAGTATTCTTGTTTGTAGGTTTTTCCTTTTCATCACTTTAAATATATTGTGCCACTCCTTTCTGGCCTGCAGAGTTTCTGCTGAAAAATCAGCTGATAGTCTTACAGGGATTCCCTTGTATGTTATTTGTTGCTTTTCCCTTGTTGCTTTTAATATTTCTCTTTGTCTTTATTTTTGTCAGTTTGACTACTATGTGTCTTGGTGTATTTCTCCTTGGGTTTATCCTGTATGAGACTTTCTGTGCTTCCTGGACTTGGGTGACTCCCCCAATCCAATTTAAAGAACATTTCCATCACCTGCAAAAAAGTAACTTGTGTCTACTTATAGTCAGTCCCACGCCCACCCCCAGACAACTAATGTGGCTTTGTTATTTTTCGTTGTTGTTTTTGTCGTTTTTTTATAAATTTATTTATTTATTTGGCTGCATGCGGGATCTTTCATTGCGGCACACAGGCTTCTCTCTACTTGCGTGGCATACAGGCTCCAGAGTGCGTGGGCTCAGTAGTTGCGGCATGTGAGCTCTCTAGTTGTGGCACATGGGCTCTAGAGTGCGTGGGCTCAGTGGTTGCAGCACACGGGCTTAGTTGCCCCGCGGCACGTGGGATCTTAGTTCCCCGACCAGGGATCGAACCCAAGTTCCCTGCATTGGAAGGTGGATTCTTAACCACTGGACCACCAGGGAAATCCCAATGTGGTTTTGTCTCTGTAAATTTGCCTTTTCTGAATATTTCATATAAATGGAATCAAGCAATATGTTGTTTTTTGCACGTGGCTTCTTTGTCTTTGAGGTTCATCCATGTTATAATGTGTTTTAGGATTTTATTCCTTCTTACTGTTGAAGAGTGTTCCACTGTATGGGCTGATCTCATTTTCTTTGTCCACTTACCATTTGAGAGACATTTGGGTTGTTTTGCTTTAAACAGTTGCATATGAACTTTTGTGAGGATGTATGTCTTCACTTCTACTGGGTATATACCTAGGAGTGGAATTGCTGAGTCATATGGTAAATTTATGTTTAACATTTTTTTTTAAATTTAATTTTATTTAATTTAATTTTAAATTAAATTAAATTTAATTTAATTTTATTTTATTTTATTTAATTTTATTTTTGGCTGTGCTGTGCAGCTTTCAGGATCTTAGTTCCGCAACCGGGGATTGAACCCTGGCCCTCGGCAGTGAAAGTGCAGAGTCCTAACCACTGGACCACCAACCTTTTAAGAAATTGCCAGACTGTTTTCCAAAGTGGCTGTGTGATTTTACATCCCACCAGCAGGGTGGTGGTTAATTTCCTGATATTTATGGATTTTCCAAGTTTCCTTCTGTTGTTGATTTCTAATTTAATGTCGCTGTGGTCAGAAAACATACTTTGCATAATTTTAATCCTTTTAAATGTGTTAAGACTTGTTTATGGCCTATAGTGTGTGGTATCTACTGGAGGATGTTTCATGTTCACTTAGATATTGTACTTTATGTTGTAGGGTAGTGTTGTCAGGCCATCTTGGTTGATAGTGTTGTTTATCTTCTATATCCTTGTTGATTTTGTCTTATTGCCCCATCCTTTATTGAGAGTATTAAAGTCTCCAATTATTTCTGTTGAAGTATTTCTGTCTTTATTCTGTCAGTGTTTGCTTCATGTATTTTGGAGCTGTGTTGTTAGGTCTGTATGTTTATAATTATATATCTCCCTGATGAATTGGCCCTTCTATCGTTGTAAAATACTACTCTTTGTCTCTAGTTAACATTTTTTGGTCTTAAAGTCTGCTTATCTGATAGTAGTATGGCCACTCCTGTTCTCTTATGGTCACTCCTATTCTCATATTGTTATATGCAAACAGGGGCATGTATCTTTTTCTGTCCTTTTATTTTCACCATACTTATGTCTTTAAATCTAAGGTATGTCTCTTATAGAGAGCATATATTTGAATCTTTTTTAAAAAAATCCAATCTGACAGTCTTTACCTTTTGATTGGAGTGTTTAATCCATTTACATTTAATGTAATTGTTGATGTGGTCGGATTGCCATTTCGTTATTGTCTCCCTGTATCTCAGGTGTTTTTTGTTTGATCCTCTGTTACTGCCTTCTTTTGAGTTAAATAGATATTTTCTAGTATAATATTCTAATTTGTTTGTTGCTTTTTTTTTTTACTTTAAATATCTTTCTTAGTGGGTTTTTATAAAATATATTTATTTATATTTATTTTGGCTGTGCCAGGTCTTAGTTGCAGCATTCAGGATCTTCATTGCAGCATGTAGGATCTTTAGTTGCAGTATGTGGGTTTCTTAGTTGCGACATGCATGCAGGATCTAGATCCCTGACCAAGGATCAAACCCATATCCCCTGCATTGGGAGTGTGGAGTCTTACCCACTGGACCACCAGAGAAGTCCGTCTTAGTGGTTTTACAATTTAAATTACAATATGCATTTTAACTTAACACAATCTACTTTGGAGTAATACTAACTGAATTCCAGTAAAATATAGACACTTTGCTCCAGTATAACTCCCTTCTCGCCCTCTTCCTTTGTGCTATTATTGTCATACACATTATATCTCAACAACACAGTTTTATAATTATTGTTTTATGTAGTTGTCTTTGAAATCAATTAAGAAAAGAGAAAAAAGTTTATATTGTCTTTTATATGTGCCTGTATAATTATCTTTACTGCTGCTTTGTATTTCCTTATGTAGATTCAGGTTACCATCTAGTGTCATTTCACTTTAACCTGAAGTATTTCTTCTATGGTAGGTCTGCCAGCAATGAATTCTTTTAGCCTTTGTTTATCTGGGAATGTCTTTATTTTGTGTTCACTTTTGGAAGACAGTTTTGCTGTATATAAAATTCTTGGATGAGAGTTTTTTCATCACTTTGAATATATCCTCTCACTATCTGGCCTCCCTTGTTTCTGATAAGCCAGTTCAAATCTGCTGTTGAACCCTTCTAGTGATTTTTTCTTATCAGTTGTTATACTTTTCAACTCTAGAATTTTCATTTCTTTTTTATAGTTTTAATCTCTTTATTGACATTCCTTATTTGAGAAGTCATTGTGATCATACTTTCCTTAAATCTTTAAACATTGCTTCTATTAGGTTTTTTATTTTTTAATTAAAGTATAGTTGATTTATAATATGTGTTTCTGGTGTACAGCATAGTGATTTAGTATTTTTGCAGATTATATTCCATTATAGGTTATTACAAGATAATGGCTATAATTCCCTGCACTATACAGTATATCCTTTTTTTAAAAAATTTATTTTTGGCTGTGTTGGGTCTTCATTGCTGTGCACGGGCTTTCTTTAGTTGCAGCGAGTGGGGGCTGCTCTTCGTTGTGGTGTGTGGGCTTCTCATTGCAGTGGCTTCTCTTTGTTGCGGAGCACTGGCTCTAGGTGCATGGGCTTCAGTAGTTGTGGCATGCAGGCTCAGTAGTTGTGGCTCGCAGGCTCTAGAGCACAGGCTCAGTAGTTGTAGCACATGGGCTTAGTTGTTCTGTGGCATGTGGGATTTTCCCAGACCAGGGTTCGAACCTGTGTCCTCTGCCTTGGCAGGTGGATTCTTTTTTATTTTTTAATAAATTTATTCATTTATTTATTTTTGGCTATGTTGGGCCTTCATTGCTGCACGTGGGCTTTCCCTAGTTGTGGAGAGAGGGGCTACTCTTTGTTGCAATGCACCGGCTTCTTATCGAGGTTGCTTCTCTTGTTGCGGAGCACGGGTTCTAGGCACACGGGCTTCAGTAGTTGTGGCATGTGGGCTCAGTAGTTGTGGCTCGTGGGGTCTAGAGCGCAGGCTCAGTAGTTGTGGCACATGGGCCTAGTTGCTCCGTAGCATGTGGGATCTTTCCAGACCAGGGATTGAACCTGTGTCCCCTAAATTGTCAGGAGGATTCTTAAGCACTGCGCCACCAGGGAAGTCCCTATATCCTTGTTGTTTATCTATTACATATATAGTAGTTTAATCCCATAACCCTAATTTGTCCCTCCCCACCGTCAGGGTTTTGTTTTGTTTTGTTTTTTCACTTATTTGTAATAGCTGCTTAGAAGTCTTGGTCTGCTAGGTCTAATATCTGGGCCTCCTTGGAGATAGTGTCTGTTGATTGCTTTTCTTTCCCTGTGTACTGTCCGTACTTTCCTATTTCTTTGCATGTCTTGTAATTTTTGTTCAGTTATTACTGCTGTTTGTTTGTTTCTTTAGAGACTTGCCTGAGCTAACTGTTTAGAGTCTGTGTTCTCTGCAGTATGCAGCTACTGATGTCTACTTGCTTTTCTTTTTAAATTATCCTTTTTATTTTTAAGCCTAGCTTCCTAGGGGTTTCTTCCAGGTCAGCATATGTTAGTGGTCAGCCAATGATTAATCAGAGGTTGTGCTTAAACATCTTGCACCATTAAGGCTTTACTGATGAATCTATGAGTGGGCTGGGGAACACACTCAAAGTTCAAGCAATTTACATGTCTGCCCAGCTTTTAGTTTGTGAATGTGCAAAGCATCCCACTAGCCAGGAATGAGTTGATGGCTGGGGTACTCTCCCATCTCTCCCAAGTGTGCTATACACACGCATAGCCTTCCAGACCCCCAGAGATATCTGGATTTCATCAAGGCCCACTATGACTATCTCATTTCCCAGATCTCCTGTTAAATTTCCGGCAGCTCTGTTGCTTGTTCCAACCAGTATTCCAGCTTCATGTTAGCTGTGATGTTCCTGATTATTTGCCATTGAGATCACTATTGTTTGTGGTCCTGTCCCATGGGTTCTTCTGTGTTCCAGCCCAAATCAAGTCAGCCCCCTTAGGGCTTGCCCCACCCTGCTAGAGCTACAGCACCACAGAGCTTGAGGAGATGGGAGTACCCCCAGGCCAAAAAGCCACAGGCTCCATTGTTTTTACCAAGGTCCGAAAGTTCTGGAATAAATGCTTCTCAATTTGTTATTTGCCTTAGGTTAACTTCCAGAGTCCAGAAATCGTTGTTTTTGAGAACTGTGTCCAGTTGTGGTTTTTTTAAAAGGATATTCTTTTTTTTAAATTTTATTTTATTTTGGGCTGCACTGCACAGCATACAGGATCTAGTTCCCCGACCAGGGATTGAACCTGGGCCCCCTGCAGTTGAAGCGTGGAGTCTTAACCATTGGATCACCAAGGAAGTCCCTGTGTGTAGTTTTATTATTGCTTTTTGGGGAGAGGATTTGCTGAGCTCCTTACCCTGTCATTCTGGAAGTCCCCCTGCCCCACACACACATCTTTTTAATGGCTGTGTAGCATTCTGCTCTCCGGGCGTCCCACTGTTCATTTGTCGATAGGTATATGGATATGTATTTTCCACATCTTCCCAGGCCAGCCATTCTGCTCTTGCCTCTCAGAACATCTCTCTCTGAGCTCTCTCCTACTTCCTGGGGGTCAGAGCGGCCTGAGCCCGACCCTCTTCCTCACCCCTCCACTTTGTTTCTCAGGAAAGACACTGATCAAGGTGGCAGAAGCAGAAAAGCGCCTGGGAGCCGCAGAGAGGGATTTTATCCACACGGCCTCCATCGGCTTCCTTACACCCCTGCGCACCTTCCTGGAAGGGGACTGGAAGACGATTTCGGTGAGGGGCCTGGGGCCACTTGCTTCCTGGTGATGGTGGCAGCCCTCCTCATAGCTGCTGAACCCATGCTGGGACCCAGCACTCCTGGGACCTCCCCAGACATGGCTCTTGTGGACTGAGTGGCCTGGAGTGGATGAATCCCCCCGTCCAGGCCTCAGTTTCCCCGTCTTGACCAGATGGTCCTGGGGGCTGGTCCTGCCAGGGCCAGGGGTCTCCCAGGGCTGCCCAGGTCTCACTGTTCCCTGTTCCCACCCCCTCAGAAGGAGAGGCGGCTCCTCCATAACCGGCGTCTGGACCTGGATGCCTGCAAAGCACGGCTGAAGAAGGCCAAGGCCGCAGAAGCCAAAGCCACGGTAGGTGTCGTGCCGGCCTCCTGCCCCCCCCCCCCACCGGTCCTGGTTGGAGCCAAGGAGGGGGTGAAGGGACCTGGTGTTTGGTATGACTTCTCTCCCCTGTCCCTGCCTGGAGAGGCCTGGCTGGGGGCTGCTGCTCTGGGCTGACCACTTCAGGTCACACCTCTCTGCCCCACCTGCAACGGACCCCTGGCGGCCCAGAGCCCTGGGACCCAGGGCAGAAGTTGATGGGGTGGGCGGACCAGCAGTGCCCCGACCTGGGCTCAGGGCGGCCCTCAGCCTCCCCAGACCGACAGCCAGTTGGCTTCTTGCATGCCCCTGCCCTGCCCTCCCTGGGTGCTCGGCTCTGTTCCCGGCTCTGCCCGGGCATGGCTCCCCCTACTAACTCCCCCACCTGCTGCTCCAGCGCTGGTCGCAGGGTGCCCTGTGCTCAGGCTCCCCTGTGGTGGTGCGGAGGGCCCCGGAGCTGGACCACCCGCCTGCCCAGGGGCGTGTCTGAGGGGCCCTCTGGGAGCCCCACGGCACTGGGTAGGGCCTGGGCTGTCTGCGCTCCCCCTTCACTCTCGGCTCACGGAGGCCTGTTCAGCCAGGCCGATGGGACACAGTGTGGGACACTTTGACCAGAGCTAGGCTAGGGTTGGGAGAGCTGGGCCTGAGGGTGGCCAGGCTGCTTGGGGTGCAGGGCCCGAAAGGCCACCTCACGCCCTGGGGAGGGAATCCCCAGGTCGGGTCCAGGGCACGCCGTGGAAACATCCGGCCTGGGCTCCCCGCTCCCCTGAGAGTTCCAGCCTCCAGCCCTTCTCACGTTCCCCTCCCTCAGTGTGGCCACCTGGGGCCGCGGAGCCTGGGCAGTGCATCTGGCGAGAGCCGTGGGCAAGGTCCCGGCTCATCCAATTATGTGGGGTCCAAACTGGAGGCAGGGGCTCAGCCACTGGAGTCTTGTTGGCTTGGGCAGGATGACCTATGTCTGTCTAAGTCACCTGGACAGGACAGTCTCCCCGCCACTCAGGGGTGGACCACCTCTCTGGAGTAACTTGGCCAGGACAAGCTCTTCCTACATCAGCCAGGCAGGGGAGCCCTTCCTTAGTTACTGGGACGGCACGACCTCCCCTCCAGTTGGTTGGCCCAGAGTCTTTGGCTTGGGCAGGACACCCCGTCCCGAGCTGGGCCCTGGCAGCCCAGATACAGCATCCCAGAGGACTCCAGCCCAGCAGTGCACCCCGTCCTTCCTACCCCTCTCAACACACACACACACACACACACACACACACACACACACACACACACACACACACACACACACACACACACACACACACACACGTGTCAGGACTCCTTTCAGAGGGCAGGGTTGTGTGACCCCAGGGGCCTGCTCCCGCCTGCGCTGTGGACTCACTAACTCTTTTGTTTTTGTTCCTTTCTGTTCTGCTTTGGGTAACTTGGCTCAGTGTGAGGGAGATGTGAGTATACCTATCCCACGTGCTGTGCTGCTTCTGGTTTGCCCATCTCGGCCTTGGTCGGCCGGGGACGTCCTCGGGGCGTTTTGCAAGCAGCTGGTCTCCCCACTGGAGGCTCTACCATGTGTAGCCTCTGCTTCGGGGGGACGCCAGGCATTGGAGCCTGTGAGTCAGCTTTTTGCAAATGTTGAAAGCCTGTCACTGTGTCCATCCATGCATCCGTCTGTCCATCCTCGTTGTGGGGAGAGGGGCCTGGTCCTTGCTGCAGGAGCGAGAGACGTGGTGTGCGGAGGTTCTGGACGGAGAGAGCTGGGTGGGGCGGGCTTTGTTGGGAGGACGGTGGGTCTAGTTGGGGCATCTGAGTGAGGCCGGGGCCTGGGGACGAGGGTCCGTGGCCGCCGGGCCAGGGGCTGGACCCGTCTGTGGCTTGCCCCAGGTAAGGGCCCTGATGGCAGGCATGTCCACCCACTTAACCTTGGTCTGGACTCGCCTCGGCCCGCCTCCTCCGCAGGTGGTTGGCTTGGGGAGAAACGGGGGGCTCCGTGTTGTATTTGTCTGTACCCTCCTGTCCGTGGGGTCGGGGGCTCCTGGCATCTCCCATGGGAGGGTCTAGGGCAGCCTTCCGGCCCGGCCCCGGCCCCGCATGACCCCCTCCCCCCATGAACTCTGTTCCCCGCCAGACGGTGCCTGACTTTCAGGAGACTAGACCTCGTAATTACATTCTCTCGGCCAGCGCCTCCGCGGTAAGCGCCCCTGCCCCGCCCCGCTCCCCCTCCCCTCCCACACTCGGGCCTGGGCCTGATGTGCAGCGAACTGGAGCCAGAGGGGCAGGCAGGGGCCGCGCCCCTGGTCAGGCAAGTCCTGTCCACCCGCCTCTGCCCTGTGCCCTGTGCCCTGTGCCCGTGTTGCCGGCCTTGCTTCTCCCTGCCCAGCGCTGAAGGTGAGCCTGGCCCACTGCGCGGCACAGCCCGGTGCACTTGGGGCGGCAGCGGCCCCACCTCCAGGGCACCTGAGAGTCTGCCCAGCCCCGACCCCCCCAAAGCAGGCACCGCCCCCTCCCACACTCACCGTCCCGGAGCGACCGGCCGTGCGGCCCGGAGGAGAGGGAGGAGGTCTGGGCCTGGCCTGCCACGGGGTCATGGGAGACAGGGACGGCGCTGTCCATCCAGCTGCCTCCATAGCACATCTGCTAGGTGTCGTGGAAGTGCTTGAGACTGAACAGGGAGGGTGGGAGGGCACAGCTGGGTGGGGGAAGGAGCCGCCTGGGCCCGAGGCCCAGAGGTTGGAGAACAGAGCGTGTCCCGAGCTGGCCTGAAGCTGAGCGTGAGGGCGGGGCGGGGGCGGGGACTCTGGAGGTCGGATGGGCGGGGCTGGATCAGGAGGACGTTGAATGTCTTGGTGTCTTTTCTTCCTACAGCTCTGTTGAGATTTGTGGTATTTACTGTTTAGTTTGGGAAATAGGCAGAAAACACCTATCCCATCATGCCTGTCGAAACCACCACTGTGTCTTTCTCTGCCTCTCTCTCTCTGTCCCTTCCACCACCCCCACCCCACCCCCCGACGGGTGACAACCTTCTGCAAAGACCCTCTGGCTCTTCTCCATCTGTCATAAGCATGTTGCTGTGTGCAGTCATTTGTCCTCGGGGGCGTGAACCACAGTGTAGTCCACCGGGCCCCTGTGGCTGGGTCTCCGACGTGTGTCCACGTGGAGGTTGCTTCCCGTGTTGTGATTTGCTAAACGGCACTGAGGTGGGACACATCTGTCCAAGGGCTGGCCTTGTTTTGCTTTCCGCATTTCAGGTCACATCGTAGGGTAGCAGCGGGCAGGAGAAATGGGTCTCCTAAGCCGTGGGGGGGGGAGGGGGGTCTTTCTTCTTTAGACTCTGGATGACACTTCCCGCCCCCCTTCCTGGGCCGAGTGGAAAGAGGAGTATCCAGGAGGGTGGAGACGGCCCTGTTTTTTCCTTGTGCCTTTGAACCCCAGTGTGACTCGGGCACGAGGCTGCCTTTCTCTGCCGAAGGACAGAAAGGTTCAGTGACTGGTCCAGGGTCACACAGTCCTGCCTCCCAGCCCACCAGCCTTAGCCAAGTGTCAGGGTGGGGTGCGGGACACTCAATCTCCCTTGAGACCCCAGTCAGAGCCTGGGGACTGGCACTGTAGGAGAAACCCAAGTAGGACTCCCCAGCTGGCTGTCCCCCCTCCCCGCATGTGGCATGTGGGACTAGACGGACTATGATATCGGAGCCCCCCCTTTCACACCAGGCCTCACCCCAGCCTCAGCCCCTCGTTGGGCTGTGGGGAGGGAGTTGGGGAGAGGTTGGGGTCTCAGGGAGCTGGGGCAGGGCCTGGGCTCTGGGGTTCAGCCGTCCTCCCCTCCCCTGCTGACCGGTGCCCCCCTCCCTCCCCCGCTGACCTGTCCTCTTGTGGTCTCCGCAGCTCTGGAATGATGAGGTGGACAAGGTAAGTCGGGGCTCAGGGAAGAGGCTGCAGGGGGTGGGCAACGGGAGTCCAGGCTCACCTGCTGCCGTCAGGGGCAGGTCTGTTTCTAGTTCTGGGCTCTGCCCTCACTCTCTGGGGCCACGGTAGGGGTTGTCACTCTGCCCTGTTCCATACAGTGGGCCCTCCAGAGGCAACTGTTGGTTGGATTTGTCCCTGATGCGTGATGGCGTCAGATGGGCAAATGAATGTGAAAGGCCAAGGCAGGGCGCCCGAGGCTCTGTCTGCTTGTCCAGGAACTGGCCTCAGGAGGGGGTGGGGTCCAAGCGGGGCTCCTCCAGTGGTCAGGGCTTCAGGCCTGAAGTCAGGGGTGGGAAGTGCACTCCTGCCACCGATGTCTGCATCCCCGGGGGGAAGTGACAGCTGCCACAGAAGGGAAGAGGAGGCCGCTCCGGGGCGGCTTCAGGGGCGCGGGAGAAGGCGGTGGGAGGGAAACTGGGGGGCTGTTCTTGTTCTCGCGCTCATGCCCCACCCTTCCCAGGCTGAGCAGGAGCTCCGAGTGGCCCAGACAGAGTTTGACCGGCAGGCAGAAGTGACCCGGCTCCTGCTGGAGGGAATCAGTAGCACGCACGTGAGTCCTGCCCCCGTTTCCTCCTTCTGTCGTCCACCGTCTTCTTGCCGCCCCTTGTGTCCCCATGAAACTAGTCCATATTGAGGCAGCGAGTGAACCTGGATCTCGAAGGCAGGTGGGGAAGGGTGTGCTTGAGCCCGCAGTCTGTAAGGATGGGATTCAGCCTCGGCAGAGCAGGTCCCAAAGGGTGGGTACCTCCCTCCAACCCCAGGGAGCAAGTGGCCTGGGCAGAAGACATCAGAATGCCGGGCCAGGGTCTGCAGAGGACAGGATGGGGAATGGGATGTTTTGGCCCCTCGCATCCCCCCCGTCAGCCATGGGCGTCTTCCCCGCAGGTGAACCACCTTCGCTGCCTCCATGAGTTCGTTGAGTCTCAGACCACTTACTATGCCCAGTGCTACCGCCACATGCTGGACCTACAGAAACAGCTGGGCAGGTGCCCACCGGGGTCCCCTGGCTCCCAGCCCCGACCGCCCCAAGCTCGGAAAGCCCCGTGACACCCAGGGCGGGGTGGAGGGCTGCCAACTGTGGTGGGACATCACACTGCTCTCTGGGCCCGGGCACCCTCTCACAATGACAGCGAGGTGGCTGGCCTTGGGGACCTCTGGCGCGGTTTCTTGAGACTGTGTGGGGTGGGGGGTGGCGGGGATGGCGGGAGCATCTCACATTCCCCGTTCCCCTCTTCCTTTCATGCCGCCAGCTCCCAGGGAGCCATGTAAGTAGCGGGGTCTCCTCGCCTCCGCGGCCGTGGACCTAGCTGGTGTTTGGCGGGGCACACGGGATTCCTGGGGGTGTGTGGCTCCCGGCTGCTGAGGTGTGCCCCCGCTTTCCTCCCCAGATTTCCAGGCACCTTCGTGGGTACCACAGAGCCCGCTTCCCCGCCCCTCAGCAGCACCTCGCCCACCACCGCCGCGGCCACTATGCCTGGGGGGCCCTCTGTGGCCAGCCTGGCTCCTCCGGGGGAGGCCGCTCTCCGCCTGGAGGAGGTGGCGCCTCCCGCCAGCGGGACCCGGAAGGCCCGGGTCCTCTATGACTACGAGGCGGCCGACAGCAGCGAGCTGGCCCTGCTGGCTGACGAGGTAGGCCTGGGGGCCACGAGGACGGGGGGAGGGCCGGCTCACGGGCGCCGGGAAACTGGAGCTGGGGGCATGGGGCCTGCAGACCCTGCACCGCGGGCTTCCAGCCTCCGAGTGGCCCTGCGGGTAGAGCTGGGGCCGGTCGGGTAGGCAGAGACGGCTCCAGCTCTGAGGAAGCAGCCTCTCTGATCTGTCTCTGTAGAGCAGCTGAGGAGGTGAGCAGCTCAGGAGGTGTCGTTTCCTATGTATCAGGGGAGACCGCAAGTCTGTTCCCCCTTAGGGCTGGGGCCAGTTCTGCCTGGCCGGGGCGTGACCCTCCTTCTCCGCCCTCCCCAGCTCATCACTGTCTACAGCCTGCCTGGCATGGACCCTGACTGGCTCATTGGCGAGAGAGGCAACAAGAAGGGCAAGGTCCCTGTCACCTACTTGGAACTGCTTAGCTAAGCAGGCCCCCTCCCAGGCCCCTGCCCATTCTGGCCTGGGCAGGAGAGGATGGGTGCAGCCCTGCCACTTGTCTTGTCTGTTGGTGACCCAGCTGCTCAGGGTGGGGAAAGTAACCCCATCCCATCCCGCCCCTGGTCCTCCAGCTGCGAGGGGCCCCAGAAGCTGAATGATCCCGGCCCCTCCCCCAGCCCTGCTTCTGGAGATTCCCCCCCCACGCCCCTGCCTGCATCTCTGAGCGTCCCAGCCCTCCCGGCTCCTGCTAAGGAGGGAGGGCCTGGCTGCAGCAGCTGCACTCAGCGCCTAGGCCCGTGGGGGTCAGTGCAGAAGGCCTGAGAAAGCCCTGGGGCGCACCCTGGGGGAGGGAGCTCCTGCCTTTTAGTTGCCAAAAGCAGCAAAGGGGGAAAGGCAGGCAGGTGTGTGGAGGCCTGAGGACCGGATTCGTCCCCTCTGGATGAGCTGGAGCAGAGGGGAGCCTGGGCCATGGAGCGGCATCTCCCCGGTGCTACCCTTCCCCTCATACAGCTCAAGCCAAGTATGGTGGCTGCAGCCTGCACCTCTCCACACTCACTTTTTAACTGATCTTTTTACTCTGCCTGTCTGCTTGCTCTCTAGCCAGTGACAAATAATAAACCATCCTTCATGTGCATGTTGCCTGGGCTCCGGTCGGGTCGCGGGCCTCACAGGTGGGAAAGGGGAGACTTCACATCTGCACCACCCCTCCCAGAAGCACTAGGGCAGAGGGAGGGAGAGCTCTTAGGGCAAAGCCAGTACCTCCCTTCCTCCCACGCTGCCTGTGCTGCTCAGGAGGGAGTGCTGTTCTCCTACTGCAGCTGCATAATTACGTTTTTTTTGGGGGGGGGGGCGGGGGGGGTTGTTTGGGCCACGCCGTGCAGCTTGCAGGATCTTAGTTCCCCAGCCAGGGGTTGAACCCAGGCCCCCTGCAGTGGAAGCGCAGGGTCCTAACCACTGGACCACCAGGGAAGTCCCAGGAAGCTGCATAATAGATGTTTTATTCCTAAGAAAGACTTGCCTAAAATCGGGTAGAGGGGACTGTAAAATTTGCACGATAGTTTAAGCTCGAGTAATTGCCGGCTGACGGTGCTTCCCAGGGGCCCGGCACTGAGCCAAGCACGTTCACGTGTATTCTCGTGTCGTCCTCGCAGATGAGGGAAGAAGAGATCAGAAAGTCACCTCCGCAACGTTCCATAACTGGCAAGTGGCCACGCAGGGACTCTAGCCCAGGTCAGTCTGGTTCCAGAAACTTCAAGTGGTAGCTCTGGGCTACAAGCCAGTTTTAGATTAAGGCCTGTAGCCGGGCCCAGAACTCTGCGATTAGGTCCCAAGGAGGCTAGAGGCTGGAGGCTGGTAGGCCCCACTGGCGGGCCTTCTGAAGGGAGGGGGAGGCACAGAGCTATAAACAGGAGCAGAGCTTCAAGGAAGGCTCTAGCCGGTGGTGAGCTCAGCCAGCTGTAAGTGGAAGTGCGTGGTAGGGGTCGGGGGGGCGGAATCTGAGCGCCCACCCAGCACCCCCAACACCAAGACGTGAACGGAGGAATGTTCGTTAGGTCAGTGGTGGCTATCTCGCTTTCCCCAAACCTCCACTCCACTCTGGGCCCTCGGCCGAGGGAGGCGGTTCGATGCTCTGAGAGCTGGCTAGTCCTTGGGCTTTGAAGGTACACCCCACACGGTTGTGTATAAACAGTATTTTAATATTTGTATAAATAGACCACAATATTACCCAAAACTGCAAGAACAGAGCGTGGAAAACAGATTCTCAAACCCGTGCGTACAGCCTCTCCTGGTTGCACGTGACACTGGCTCCCCCATCTCTCCCCGGGGCCAGGGTCAAGTGCTGTGGGGAATGCTTGAAGGAAAGGAATACACCTCTTGGGGGCATTCTGAACATGAGACTGTGAGCGCAGCAGACTCGTGGCTCCCCGCTGTTGACCTCTTGATCTATTACAAAAATAATGCTGGGGGCTGGGGGCTGGAGTCGTGGCTACTCTGGGGAGGGTGACAGGAGCTGCTCTCAGCCCCAGACAGGCCCCTCAGGCCAGCAGCACCCCTACTGCCCAGGGCTCCCATGCAGGCTGGTGGAGAGTGGCGGCGGGCCCGAGGCCCTATCTTTGCACGTGCCGGACAAAGGCCTGCACTAGCTGGATCAGAGGCTCCTGACTCTCAGGGCTGACCTTGGAGAGAGAGGTGGACTTGCCCTGAGGTGAGGGAAGGATGCCAGCAGCAGGGGAGCTGGGGGCTCCCCGGCGGAAGCAGCGTGAGAGGCTGGAGAGCAGAGTGCTCTGCAAGAGAAAAAGCACCTGATGAGGCCCCGCGTCCCCCACCCTCAGGACTGGCCACAGGAAGTGGGGGACTGGGACCTCCTGGGGCCCCTCCCCAGTGGCCCTGCCCCACCAGGCAGGGCCCCCTACCCATCCTACCAACTCTGAGCTGAGCTCCTGCTTCATCCGCTGCTTGTCCCGGGGGTGCACAGCCGGGTCCCTAAGGTAACGCATTGCCTGGGAGATGAGCAGGTAGAAGCAGTTCTCCATGGTAAACATCAGGAGGGACCTGGAGGAGGGCAGGTTGGGCGCTGCTGCAGGGAGGGCCAAGCTGGCAGTGTGCGGTGGGCCACTGCGCCAAGAGAAGAGCCAGCCCAAGACTGCCCCAGCCCCAAACCAATCCCGGAAGGAGGCTTTCTTACTTCAGTGTTCTGCTCCCTTCTGCTTGTGTGCTGAGCCCCACTGCCTGTGTGAGAGGTTCCTTTTTCTTGTCCAGCTGGAGAAAAAGAAATGGGGGTTAAAAAAATAAGGTAACAGTAACAGCTCCAACTCATTGAGAGCTTCCATTTTGCAGGGCCTACATTAAGCTATTTCATCAGTTATTCATTTAAGTCTCACGCTGATTCTTACAGGTCGGCTCTATCACACTCACTTGATGAAGGGAAGGCTAGATAAACGTGCCCACGGGAAGACTTGGGTTGAGGGGCCAACTTACCTCACCAAGCATGTTTAGGGCCACATTCACTGTGGCCAGAAGGGTCCCAAAAGAGGGGGCCACTTCGGAGTCAAAGGTGGGAGTGGTGAAGCTCAGGGCAAACAGGAAGTCGTATTCAGCAAGGTCCAGGGACTGCAAGGCAAGGCAAGACGAGAGCGATGTAGGGCCCCAGAGGGCCCAGGCAGCTCTTGGTGCAGAGCAGGGCACAGCAGAGCCTTCACGGCTCCGCTGGAGGCGGGTGGCACAGGTGGCTGGTACCTGATCCAGCAGGATCTGGCACACGTCGGGGGTGAAGTGGCGCAGGGCCGCCAGGGTCCTGCTGAGGATCTTGAGGAGCCCGTACTGGACGGTGTGCAAGGCCCGCTGCTCTGAGGCCTCTGTGTCAGGAGTGGGCTGCTTGGAGGAGGAGCAGGAGGGGGCAGCTGTGGGTGGCCGCTGAGCTCGGGGGGCGACAGCCGAGGGGATGCCCTCCCCGTTTTTGTTCTGGGGAGGAGACAAGAGATGGCTGGAGCCCACGGAAGCCAGGGGTGAGGCGGTCCAGGCAGCAGCCGCGGACAAGGGCTCAGTTACCTGCAGGTAGTGCTGCAGCATCTTGCGGCTGTGCAGGAGGGAGGTACAGGCCTGGCACAGGTAGCCCAGGTTTACCTGCAGCAAACCCAGGGGAGGGGTGAGGGGGAGCCTCGAGGCAGCAGCCCAACCAACTAGACCGACCATGCAGGTCTCTATGGTAACAACGTACTTCTCCGGCCCCCTGAGCCCCTCCCTACATTCTCTAGCTCAAAATCTCACGCCACCAAGCACGCTCGACTGCAAACTGTGGGTCAACAGATGCCTGGACGGTTTCCCTGGGACCCAGCTAGATGCCAAGCACAGTATGAGGTCCTAAGTAAATAAGTAAGATGGGGATAATTTTCCCATCTTACAGAAGAAGAAAAAGGCTTAGAGAGAGGTGAAGTAACTTCGCCAAGCTCACACAACCAGCAAATGACAGGCCTGTCTGACTCCAGAGCCTGTGTTCTTTCCCTGCCCCCCTCTTCGGCTGGCTCCCAAGTCCTGTTCTAAGGGATGCGAACCAAGGTCGATCCCACAGAGCCCAGCTTCTCAACCTATGAGGCTGCCCTGTCCTGTGGAGGGAAAATTCGGCTCCAGAGGGGAGCAGTGTGAAACCAAACCCTGTGATACCTAAAGAAAAAGCCCACATTCCAGGAACAGGCCTGCGATTCACTGCCTGCCCCATCCCCTCCGAGCATTTCCCCAGACCCTTCAAGAAGCAGGTCTGAGGCCCCACCTGGACGTCCCGCATAAGCTGAGGCAGGTGGAAGTGCCACTCCTTCCTGAAGCTGGAGAGCTGCAAGAGGAAGCCCACGGTGTGGTCCGCCTCCTCCAGGCACGCCAGACTCTGCACCGTCCTCACCGCATTGAGGCACTGGGAGGGGGGACACGGGGAAGGATGGGGTGACTCAGGGACCTACCACGCCTGCTCCCGCCCTCCCGCAGGGAGGAGAGGTCCTGGGTCCACATACGCTGAGGGGGCAGCATTAACAGGGGGCTGGACGAAGCGGTTTCTGACTAAGAGGTTTCTGTCTGAGCGGATCCCAGACCATTCCCCTCCCTCAGCAGGGCAGCCACACTGCTCGGCCTGTCAGCCAACAGTCCTCACGGCATCTCAGAAGCGGGAGCACTGGCACCGCTCAACTGCCAAGCCTCAGACCCGAACAGTCCAGACGCCCCTGAACCCCAAGCCCCGACCCCAAGGATCCCAGCGGCCCCTCACCTGTAAGGCCCGCTCCTGGTGAACCCCCACGAAGTCCAGGGCCTCGGTCAGGAAGTTGTAGCGCAGGGTTTTGAGGAGCCGCTCCATCAGGGACATGGACAGGCGGTAGACACCCGGCCAAGAGGGGGCGTCCAGCGACTTCCGAGAGGTGCCGGGCGTCTGAGACACAAACAACAGACAGGATCACGACAGCGCCGAGGAACCCAGCTGACAGGTAGAGCGGGGCCTCCTTGCAGCCCAGCAGCTGAGGCAGCCTGGCTGGTCGGAATAGAAAAGCTCCTGGAATGGACAGCAGCAGGGCCAGACGGGGTCCGAAGGCAGCAGTTACAGGAATCTAGGTTCTAGACCCGCGTCCAGCACTAACTAACTGTGTGAGCTTCTCTTGCTAGAGGTCAGTCTGGGGGCAGGGAGGATTCTGCACCATCAGTGCATTAACTAGGCCACTAAAGAGAGCAACTTCTGGGGCAAGTGAAAGCACCAAGGGGGGCTGGGGGAGGCAGTGGCAGGCCACTGGCACTCACCTGCACTGTCCCATTGGTGCTGAGCTGGTACACACTCAGGAGGGGCAAACAAATGCTCTGGGTGATGCCGGCTCCAGCCACTGCTGTGGCCCCCTGGGAGGGAAAGATGCAGAATGAGATGGAAGCTGTCACTGCAGCCGCCCCACCCAAGGGCAGGTGGAGGTCTTGGGCTGGGAGACTCACAGGCAGCATCAGAACCCACCCAGCATAAGCAAAGAGGCTCCCGCGGGCTTGCCTCCTACCTGCTGGGTGCGAGCCAGGGTAAGGAGCAGGTGCAGCGCGGCCTCAGTGAAATGCAGGTTCTGCTTCATGCGAAGGCTCACCTCCAAGGTGGTGAAGAGGGTCGGCAGGAGGGGGAGCCTGCGGGTCACCTGCAGCCACGAGTCGCCATCCTCGTCCACCTCACACAGCTCCTTGGCCAGATGCAGGCCCAGGACACACACCTGCTGGGGCCCAGGGGCAAAGATGGGTGAAAGGGAAGGAGGCAGTGCAGGGGGAGGAGGAGGGGAGGAAGAGGACGGACTGCCCCCAGTCACCCCCGCTCCGAGTGAGCCGGCTGAGACAGGACTCCAGCGCCCTCCCCACCACCCGAAACTGCCATCAAGCCGTGTCAGCGCTCCTCCCCATCCCCCCGCCCGAGCCCGCGGCTGCGTGGAGTCAACGTGGCCTCCCCTCTAGCTGCACTATTGCAGTCACCTACTAAATGGGCCTTCATTCTCTCTGGATCCTCTCTACTCCATTCTTCATCCCAGTGGCTTTTCACACTTACTGTTGACCACGAGCCACCCAAAGTAATAATACGGTTTATACTGCACTCCAGTATAGGCATACTTACATGTTTTCATTAAACCTACCCTTATCTCCTGCAAAGCACAGATATTTTCGTTTATGTTTTATTCAACTTCGTTTAAAAAATGCTGGTTGTGGGGCTTCCCTGGTGGCGCAGTGGTTCAGAGTCCGCCTGCTGATGCAGGGGACATGGGTTCATGCCCCGGTCCGGGAAGATCCCACATGCCGCAGAGCGGCTGGGCCCGTGAGCCATGGCCACTGAGACCGCGCGTCCGGAGCCTGTGCTCCGCAACGGGAGAGGGCACAGCAGCGAGAGGCCCGCGTACCGCAAAAAAAAAAAAAAATGCTGGTTGTAACCAAATGAGCTCAGGACCCATTTATAGGTCCTGACCCACAGTTTGAAAAAGTGTTCCATACTACATCCAGCACACTTTCTAAAGTACAAATCTCATGTTTCCTCTCCCTTGCTTAAAATCCTTAAACCGTTTCCTATTTCACTTAGGAGCCAGACCAAAGACCCTGACAAGGCTGCTGGTCATCCAGCCCCCAGCTCTCCAGGCCTCACTTCATCTTGGCTCACACCAGATGACTGTTACCCACAGCTCAGTACACGCTGTCCTTGCTGCCTGAAGCTCCCCTGCTCCCGTGGCCTGCACGGCTCTCTACCAGTTCTTTAAGTCACTGCTGAAAGGGCACTTTCTTTCTGAGTCCCTAGATGATGTGAGAACTCCATGCTGCACATTCTCCCTGTTTCACCCCTGCAGGACTTTCCACAATGGAATTCTGACACATCTCTGCACAGTCTGATTTATTAACTTTCCCCATCAGGCTGTGACTGTCTTGGTCACTAATCAGCCCCAGGGCCTGGCACAGACGAGGCAGCAGTTCATATCTGTGGATGCGTGTGGGAAGGACAGACAGGGTGCCCCCTCACCCCATCCCGCTGGTCCTTGTGCCGGGGCCGGGAGCAGTCGTCAGTTTCCATGCTGTCCTTGTCCTCTGTGGCACTGCCTGATGCCAGACTGTGGCGCGTCTGGTCGAAGAGTGCAATCACCTCTTCTTGGAGGGTCTCACAGACGTTCAGCACCAGCTGGGAGTACTGGGGGATGTCGCTCACTGCAAAGCAAACGGGAGGGGATGCTGTCATGCTCACCAAGGCATCTGTCCCATGGGAGGGGAGGAGAAAAAGAGTTTTCCTGAAGATAAGAGTTCCGAGACCAAAAACTAAGCCTCACAGGAGAAACATCTGGCTCTGAAGTGGAGGAAGCCCTGTCCAGGCTGGCTGGCACAGGGGCCAGGAGACCGCTCCACCGGCTCCTCTCTGCCCCTCACCTCTCATCTCCTTCATCTGCAGCACCGTGATGAATGCTGAGAACACCTTGGCCTTGGTCTTCTCCATGAGTTGCTGGTCTGCCTGCAGCACTCCCTCCAGGATCTCTGTCAAGGGTCTGAGGATTTCATCCACAGAACCTAACTCACTAGAAGCAACGTGGAGAGGAGAGGGCGGGGAGAACACACCTCAGAGAAAGGCCACACACTGCCCTGCTCCCCCTCAGGATGCCTGTGGAGCAGTGAGCCTCACATCAGGTGTCTGCCTGAGTCCCGTTCCCCACGAGGGGAGCCCAGCCCATTTCACACCCACTTCCTCCCCTTCGGGAAGGGTAAGGCAAGCATCACTAAAGAGGATGGGACAGGCCGCCCCTCCTGTCACAGGGCTCACCTCTTCCACTGCCGGAGAAGAATAAGCAGCAGAGTGCACATCATGGAGCCCAGGCGGAGGCAGTTCACGGAGGCGGGGACTAGGAGCTGAGGGGAGACGGCACACAGTTAACGTCAGGCTTCCTGTGAGCTGACGAGGCGGGAAGATGTGAGCTCCGTCCGCAGGCACCTTCGGCCTCAGGCCTTTCTTTCCCAGCAGCAAGCTCACAGGGGTGGGTCACGGGGAAGAGGCCAGGGGTTGGCACGGCAGCAGCAGGCCTCTGCCTCCCACTGCAGCCTCGGGCCTCCCAGGCCGCTTGAGCCCTTTGACCTGACCACTCTTGCGGCTGCAGGCTGCGAGCAGCTATTTGACCTCGGAGACCTTCTCCCTGGGAGGAATGGGAAATCTCCCAGACACACTTACTAACGCCTTGGTCCCATCGAGCACGTCAAGAAAGAGCTGGCGACGCACTGCAGAGTCGGTCAGGTGCATTATCTCCGCCTGCAAAGGAACAGGAAAAAAACGTCTGGAAAATTTCCCAGACTCTAAAAGCCAAGAAAGGTGGGGTCCTCACCGACTGCCTGTTTAAAATGGGGCTTGAGGGCCCTGCTGTTTCTTTGTCCACCTTAGTCATGGTCAGAACCAAGCCCAGGTTCACCTCCTCCCCCTGATGACATCCTTCCTCTGCTCAGACCCTTCAAGGCTTCCCAGTGGAACCCATCTAGAAACACAAACTCCTCTACAAGGCCTGGGAGCCCCTTAGGATCTGGTCCACCTGATTTTGGTATCATCCCCGTCGTGCTCACTCGACTCCAGCCCTACAGGCCTCCTTCCTCCTCCGTGAACACACCAAGCTCTTCCCACTTCTGGACCCTTGCATCTGTGACTCTGACTGCCTAGAGCACCCTCTGGAAGGTTCCTCACACACTCAGGCCTCAGTGTGGACAGCACCTCCTCAGAGAGGGCCTCCCGACCACTCCTATCCTCCTTTAGCAGTCGCTACCATAGCATCTTCTTTTATATATAGATATTTAAAATTTTATTTATTTATTTTTGTCTGTGTTGGGTCTTCGTTGTTGCATACGGGCTTTTTTCTCTAGTTGTGGTGAGCGGGGCTACTCTTCTTTGCGGTGTGCAGGCTTCTCATTGAGGTGGCTTCTCTTTTTTTTTTTTTTTTTTTTTTTTTGCAGTACGCGGGCCTCTCACTGCTGTGGCCTCTCCCGCCGCAGAGCACAGCCTCCAGACGCGCAGGCCCAGCGGCCATGGCCCACGGGCCCAGCCGCTCCGCGGCACGTGGGATCCTCCTGGACCGGGGCACAAACCCGTGTCCCCTGCATCGGCAGGCGGACTCCCAACCACTGTGCCACCAGGGAAGCCCGAGGTGGCTTCTCTTGATGCGGAGCACGGGCTCTAGGTGCACGGGCTTCAGTAGTTGTGGCTCGTGGGCTCTAGAGCGCAGTCTCGGTAGTTGTGGCGCACGGGCTTAGTTGCTCCGCAGCATGTGGGAGCTTCCCGGACTGGGGCTCAAACCTGTGTCCCCTGCATTGGCAGGCGGATTCTTAACCACTGCGCCACCACGGAAGCCCTACCACAGCGTCTTTCAAGTGAACTACCACAATCCCAAACTATATTTCTTTGTAAATTTGTTCACAATTTGCCTCTCTCATGGATCAAAGACTGTATTTGCCTTATTCACTGCTGCATCCCGGCGCCTGGCACACAGTAAGCATTCCATTACTATCCATTAAATGAATGAATGATCAATATCCTGGACTAAACCAGATAGGTTTCCTAGGGGAAAAGAGGATGGTGAGATTTTCAGAGCTGCAATTCAAGAACTGCTGCCCAGGTAGGACCTAAAAGGCAGGTGACACACAAATTACTGCCTGGGGAATCAATCATTCCCCCAAGATGGTTGAGCCTTTTAGTGTGTCTACAGTCTCAGGGGTCCAAAACCACTCTGCCACAGCCAAGCTCCAAGGCTGTGGGCAGTCTGGCACTAAGGAACAAGTCATGGAAGATGTAAGAGTGTGCCTGGAACAAAGGGCATCTATTAAGCTGAAGTTAGTAATGAAATCAAGATAGTAATCTGGATTCCCTAAGGCAAAATAGGTCAATATCAAGTCCTTACTCCACAGCATGGCATTGTCAAAGAGCACGCGCCAAGGAAAAATGCAAATTCTTCCCAAACGTTAACTCTCTCTCTAAAAACCAATGCTCTGTAGACACACGTTGCAGAGACAATGGCCTCTGTTCTTTTTCTAAGAAGCCCAGGAAATGCCGTTTCTAGAACCAAGGAAAACCAACTGTTCCCTAGAGAGGGTGCTGCTGCAGCCGTTGTAGCTACCTGCTGACTAGTCAACAAATATGTACTTAGCGTCCACAGGGCACACAGCATGAGAAGGCCAACTATCCACGTGCACAAGAGGTGGATGAATGAAGGGAGCCCCTGGACCTATCCAGGGCTGCAAAGGTGGCTATAGGAGGGTTTCATGAATGTCTGAAGGGATTTAAAATGACTTCTCTGCACTTTCTTTAAGGGTCTCTTGTTTGCTCCAAAGCCCTCAAACACCCCATATTTGGCACAGAACCTGTTACATTTTAGCTCTCAGAGAAAAATCCTGATTCATTCTTTATCCCAAGGGGCTGTATCTGCTAGGCATCCCAGCATATCGTTGCTAGGATACCAAAGTGAAAACCACACCCCAGGAGGTTCTTACGTGACTGGTGGCGATGATGAGAAACATCCTCCAGGCGGAGACCAGCATCTGATACTCTACCAGGGAGGTGCAGCTGCTGCCCTCTGTGTCAGCCGTGTGACCTGCCAAGGACTTGACATACCCTGACCAGTAGGCAAAGCGTTTCTCGCTGGAAAATTTCTCGAGTGTATCTTTTAAAGACTGGTCTAATGAGCCCCTATGGTGCCGAGAAAAACAAAACCTACAGTTAGGTTTTAAAAGCAGATGGGAATGTGATGGGCACAGACCGTTGCTGAGGCAGAGAAAACCACCTCACATGGGCTTAAAAGCAGACAGCTCCCAATCAGCTCTGATGTGTGGGGCTCACACTTCTTGCTCAGCATAACGGATTAGGCTGAGGCCTTTTCTAGGATTCCTCCTCCATAAAATCCCAAGCACATGGAGTTTGCTTCACAATAACTCTTTCTGACAATCATAAATGCCATCAATGGACTGGCCAGGGACACAGACCAGTGGCCCTCCATAAATGGCTCCAAACCAGCTCTCTCCTCTGCCTTGGCTCATACAGCCGTGCCCTCAGCCGTAGACTACCATGGTCCCCCCGCCACAAACCTCTAATTAAAATCTCAAAAGGGGAAAGGACTCACTTAACTACATAGTATATCTCCAAGCAAATTATCTTCATGATTAGGGCACAGGTTTCCAGGATGCTGGGCTGTGGAGGGGGAGAGCAGAGAATCATGAGAACCTCTCCCCTGGTGCCCCGCCCTCCCACAAGGAAACAGAGCAGGGACCCGACACTAGAAAACGAGAAAGCACATTCCCTGTCGAATGTGAGTGGGCATCTAACTAGCAAGAGCAGAAGCATCAGGTCCACAGTGTCTCCAAGTGAGCAGAGACCACAGAGCCAGCAACACAGAGCAGGGCATGCCGCTCTCCTTCCCAGTGCAAGACAGCAAAGGAAGAGGAGGCAAGCACTTCTGTGAGAGAGAAGTTTCTAGTGAAGAAAACATTCTGGTTGTTTAATTAGGGGAGGAGTCACTTTCCACAGCTCAGTCTCACAGCCCAGCCTTGACTCCCAGGGACTTTCAGTCACTGTCCCTCCCTCCACCACTGCTCACCTCGGATGTTTCTGAGGGAGGAGAAAGGGTTCCAAATAGTGGACTGGTTAAATTCTCCCAGAACTTGGGTCTAAAAAGAAAATACGTGTTGGCAATCACATGTTCTCTTACCCGGTCCCTTCTCCTCTCTCCACCTCCCCTTGGTGGTTACTTCCCCACATTTTATCGCTCCCACAACCCTAACATCTGCTGCCTGGGCCGCTTGCTCCTACATAAACATCAAGGGTTCCATGGACAAAACAGGCTCCAAGAGCAGAGCGTGCTCCATTCAGTCCAATGGCTTGAGTGAGCCACTCTCATCTGAATCTACCGTTTCTCACGAACAATGGTTTTGGGGGGTTGGCAGAAGGCAGAAATGCAAAAGGTGGAAACTCTAAGGTAAACACATCAGAGTAAAGGTTACACCTGCTGGTGGCAGCTTTAAAAAGAGAATAAACTCCCACACACCGACCCAAGCACTAAGCACTTTTATGCATGTGCCCAGGGACCTGTCACAACAAATCTCTCAGAATGACTGTTACCCCATCTTACAGACAAGGACATGAGCTCTGGAGGTTAAGTAACTCCTGGAGACAGACTCACTTGGTTCTGAGGACCAGCATGGCACTGTCCCGACGGTCCTGCCAAAGGGCATGCAGAAAGGCAATGGCTGCACGGTGCAGCAGCGGTGGGCACCAGTAGCGATCCTGCTGCTGGGAATCAATCAGCTCCAGCACCACATGGAGACAGCTCCACACCCCAAGGCTGAATTCCTGCAAGAGGGGCAGGTGAGAGTTCAGCCCCACAGCTTCTGCCATCAACTGGACCCGCAGAGTCCAGCACCCACCTCCCAGGGAGCCATCTCCCAGCTTCATCCCAGGTGCAGGCTCACCTTGGAGCCATCACTGCCATCCTTCACCTCCAGATTCAGAAACAGTTCAATGAGGCCTGGCTGCGTCTCTACGGCAACTGTGAGGAATTCCAGAATCATGACTTTGATGCGCATGTCCTCAATCTTGCTCTGCAGTCGGGTCAGGAAGGCATCGCGGATGGCAGCCGCATCGTTGCCCAGGCAGGCATATACTGACATTGGGGCCACCTGGTGGAGACCGGGACACACAGGCTTAGAGCTCTACCTCCAGAGAAACCTCAACAGACTCCTGAAGAAAGGTGCTGAACAACTCTCGGAAAATGCCAGAAAGGGAAACATTCAGATGGATAGCTCTGGGTCAAAAGAGACATCATTCCAAACTACAGCAAAAGATGCCCAACGATTCCCAGAAGAAATAATAATCAACATAAAAAGATGCATAACCTCTCTCATGGTTAAATAAATGCAAAGTTAAAAAAAAGATATTGATTTGTCTATTAGATTAGCAAAGATTAAAAAACTGATGAAGCCACTGTGGCAAGGATACAAGACTTGGGTTTTAGGAGCATAAACTGTTACAATCCTTTCTGGAGGATAATTTCAAAATTTCTAATAAAAATTAAAATGCCCATTGATATCTAATTTTTAGGAACTGTAAACAAAAGTTTACAGAGTTCTATGGATAAGAATGTTCACTACAGCACTGTTTAACACTAAGACAGAAAACAGTCCAAATAAATTAGGAGGCATCCATTCTATGGCATGCCATGCAAGCATTAGAAAATGAAGTAGCTCCAAATGTGCCCACACGGCAAGACTGCAGGATATCGTGTTAAGTGAAGAAAGCTGGACACAAAACAGTATGTATCGTGGAATTCTGCTTTTGGAAAGAACAAAAGCTCACACCAAACATCCCTTAATATATAAGCACAGATAAAAAAAAATCTGGAGAAATGAGTACCAACCTGCTCATAGGAATTCTTGGAATGAGGAGATCATAGGGTACCTTAACTTTCTATGTTACATTTATCTGTAACATTTAAATAAACATTTTTAAATGAATTTGTATGTCTTTTATAAACGGGGGAAAAAAACACCTCTCATAAAACACAATTTGCGTGCGTGTGTGTGTGTCTTTATGGCTACATCACTTTAAAAGTCCAAGTTAGCTACTTCTCTTGGGAGAAAGCAAGAGTGGTCTCAAGCACAAAGTCAGTTTTCTGGGGCTTTGACTTGTTAGGTGGGATCCTACCGTGGCCAGACGTTTCAGTAGCTGGATGGCAAGACGTGGCAAAGCAGGGTCATGTTTGTGGTAGATGTATTTGGCAAGAACAGCAATAAGGTTGTTCCCATGGGCACCTGAAGAAGTACAGGAAACAGTTTAGACACCAAAGCATGCCTGATTCAAGCTCTTAAGAGAGCCTTCTGTTCAAAAAGGCTCATATATGTGAGGGAATTTACTCTCAAGTACTTGGAGGGCCAGAGCAAATCTAGGTGGCTGTATCATCCTCTTTTTTCAGTAGCCAAGGGGACAGGCAGGATTGGGGGTAAACAGCTCAATCCAATTCATTAAGAGCAGAAAAAGAGGGACTTCCCTGGCGGCGCAGTGGTTAAGAATCCGCCTGCCAATGCAGGGTACACGCGTTCAAGCCCTGGTCCAGGAAGATCCCACATGCTGCGGAGCAACTAAGCCTGTGTGTCACAACTACTGAGCCTGCTCTCTAGAGCCTGTGAGCCACAACTACTGACGCCCACGTGCCTAGAGCCCACGCTCCGCAACAAGAGAAGCCACCTCAGTGAGAAGCCCGCGCACTGCACAAAGACCGAACGCAGCCAAAAATAAAAAAAAAATAGATTAAATAAATTTAAAAAAAAAGAGCAGAAAAGATACATTTTTAAGAAAACAGCATGTTAACAAATAGGTTAGGAAAACCTAACCACATTAAAGCATCACATTAAAGCATGACACTGAAATGCTGAAAGTCCCAAAATGATACAGCTCGAAAAAGGTCAGAGACATTACCCAAACGCCTACTTGAAAACGAGGAAACTGGGTCCCAAAGAGATTAAATGAGTAGTTTAAGGTCAAAGAGTAATAACAGTCAATACTAAACAGGTACCAGGTTTTACAAGTAGTAATTTAATCTTCATTATAATCTCATAAGGTAGATACTGCTATTATCCCCACTTCATAGACGAGAAATCTGAAGTAGAGTTGTTTAATTACGTGCCCAAGGCCAAAGCTGGTTGAAGTCAGAATTTGAACCTGGACAGTCTAACTTTGAACATGTGTTCTTTACTAGTATTCTGTCATCAATAGGAGGAAGAGATGAAGTATGATACAGTCTTCTTATTTCTAAGTCCAGGATGGGAACTGGTGATCACTCCCAAATTTCCTCAAAGAGTTCCATCAGAAAATATTGTTGACCTCTAAAAACACAGCCTGAAGTATGTACTTATGGGCAGAAATGCTGCTGAGTGGAAGAAAATTACATACCATGTTGTGTGAGAGCCTGTTCCAGGGGGGACACCACATTAGAAGGAGGTTTCAGCCGAATAACATTGTTGGTGACGGAGAATGCCAGTTTCACCGTCTTGATCAGCAGCTGGCCCTGCCCCTGGCCCTCTGCCCCATCACTAGGGTGCCAAATGGAAACCAAAGTTGATTCAGACAATATGACTTCATTCGCAATACATGTGCTCTCATGAATTAGATTCCAACAATAATCCCAGAGTTCAACAGCTTCTTTTAGAGGCCCCAGTCCAAACTAGGAGAGAGGAGGAGCAATCAACTCCCTTTGCTATGTGCCAGTCTACAGAGCAGCCACTAGGTTATACAAAGGCTATGCCCTAGGAAGAACAAGGTTGTCTTTCTAATGCTAAAGTTCTTACAACATGCAGGCACAATAAAGATAAATGGGGGAAGGTGGCAAGGGAGGCCCACCTGCGGGGCTGAGCAGCCATCACCATGTCGATAGTGTCCACGCCAATGCCCATGATATTGATCACAGTCTGTCCTGCTTCCGTATAGGCCAGGCTGCAGATGCAGAGAGACTGCAGACTGGGGGTATGACTGGAAGACAGACATGTTCTGAGTTACCGGGGAGCTGCCAAATTTACTACTGGAAGGAAAGGGTATTGTCCAAACCTAAACAATTGGACATTAGTGATACAGATCAGCTCTCGCTGCCAGAGGAAGCCACTCTGATTCCTTTCCTTAAATAGACCCTGAGAAACAATCTAAATGTCCATCAATTAATGGATATGCTTACTGAAATGAATCATTATTAATCCATACAATGGAATGCATGGAACCATTAACACAAGACAGATCTATATGCAGTGGCACAGAAATAAAAGGTACAGAGTTAGTACAAGCAGAGGAAAAAACCTAGAAGATACACATTAACTTGTTAATAGTCCTGTTTCCCTATGAACATGCATAATTTTTGTAAAGGTCATAAAAAAGGTCTGTGTGTGTGTGTGTGTGTGTACAATTTCACTGGGAACAACCTTGTTCCCATTTCATTGGCTCTTCTCTCTTCATAGGGAGAAAGGAGAAACAGCCTGGTGGAAAGCAAGTCAGAACCCAGGAGCACTGAGCTCTGGGCCTAACCAAGTTGAGTACTCTGGAAGAATGAGCTAGCTTTGCACAGCAGAAGCCTGTGTCTTCCCTTGCGGACTGGCAGCATCTGAGAGTACCGAGCTCTAGCAATCACCCGCCTCCTACCTGCTGTGCAGGTCTGTCTCATGACACAGGTTCAGTATTGCATGAATCAGCTCCAGGATCAGGCAACCTGGACTCCAGAAAAGACAGAGGAATGACGCGGCCTTGTGTGATGAACCTTATCCCAAGAGAGAAAAATCCAGGGAACCAGCAATTCCTCCCATCTTCCCTGCCCACGCTTTCCTTACCAATCTGTTCTCTCACTCCGTGGGAGTTGTACCGCCACTTGTGGTAACTCGGCAGCATCTCCTTCAGCACAAACATGACACAGGGCACCAGCCCTTGGCTCTGGGTACTACCAAGCTGCCCCTACAAGAAACCATGCTGTGAAGGTTTATGCCACTTAAAGGTAAGTCATTTTGTCACTAGAGATTTAACTCCAAAACCATAGGTCCAAATAGGTCCAAAGGAAATCTGGGCAAACCTTGGCCATCAGTGGAAAAAAAAAAAAAGAAACATCAGAATACTCTAGTTCAACTGAATCCAAGTTGTAGGTTTCTCTAGAACAGAGAAAGGGACTAAAAAGACAATTTGACAATGTCACAAAAGGCACCTACAAGAAAGAGAGGGATGAAGGCTAAATCTGAGCAGAAGAGAGGTCTATCTTAAACACAGAGGATATAGGACTGTTGATGATGGAGAATGCCAGTTTCACTGCCGTGATCACCAACCACCCCCAACCTCTACCCCATCACTCGGATATCAGAAAGGAGATCTGACGGTCCAAATTCTTTGTCCTAATATTACTTGTTACCATCAGCTTCCTTATCTTAAAAATGGGGCTTCTTTATATAAACATCAATATCTATATCCCTACCTCTACATAGGATTGTTTCTATCTTTTTAAGCACTCACTGATTGACTGACTCCTGCAGGCAGGAAGTGTGCTGAGTATTTTGCATGTGTGGCCCTCGCAACAACTCCATGAGGCAGAGATATTTATCATCCCAGTTTAGAGAGGTTCTAAGAAATTCAATACTTGCCCAAGGTCATGCAGCTAGTAAGTGGTCAACCTGAAAAGTAAACCTAATTCTGACTCCAAAATCTATGCTACACAAGTATTTTTCAAAGAGAGCTGTGACCCATTAGTGGATTGTGAGATAACTTACTAGAAAACATCTGAGTGCATCTTGCATAATAAAAGTAGTGTTGCACTGTGAAACTCTGCTTTAGAAGTAAACATACAATGTGTATCCTGGGATATGATGTAATGTGTACATATTACCCTGGGCTCTGTCAAAATAGCTTGAGAGTTGCTGCATTATACCATACAGCCTCTGAGTATTAAATAAGTTAACACAGATAAAGCATCTACTACAGAATCTGGCACACAATAAATACTCAATACACAGAAAACTGTCATCACCATAACCTCAGGACAACTGGTCTAGCTGCAAACAAAATGACTACAGTAGCTGGGGGCAGGGAAACTATTTCAGATGCTTCTATCTGATTAGATTTTACCTTGACAAGAGTGGTGATCAAGCGCAGAAAGGCAACAGTGACTCCATACTCGCCCTGGGGCTGTTCACTATTCATCAAGAGGTTTCCATACCCTCCAGCATTCATCCCCTCAGCACTGGGAAAAGACAGAGAGGCAGAGGGAAAAAAAGGTTTCAAAAAATTATAATCACAGAGCATTCTTCTTATTATTTAGATGGCTTGGGCATAAAACAGGAAAGCTCTGCAAAGGAATTAATCAAATCTAGGCTATTTAATACCCAGGGTAAGCATTAAAGACTTTATTGATATACAACCTCAAAAGTGAAAAATCAAATAAACATGAGGAAAACATCCTCGTCTTGTAAGCAAAAGAAAGCAAGGAGAGAATGTTCAGGTAGTAAGATGGAGCCTGTGTATTAATAACTGGTCTACCAGGCAAGCTCGAGTGGCCATGAATCAAGGAAAAGTACAGAGTGACTATGGCTTAAAAAGGGGAAGTTGAGCCTCTGGATCCAGAAACCTCTGGACTCTCTAGACTGGAAAGTTAACTCCCACGTACCTAAAGTGAATGAGAAATACCTTTCTCTCTCTGTCTCTCTCTCTCAGGCTTTGAAGACTGTGAACCATCAGTGCTGGCCTAAGAGGAAAGCAGCCTCTGTGCCCCAAGTCCCATCACCTCTTTTGCCTTGCCCCCACTCATTTCCGGTGAGAGGGCTGAACAGACAAGGAGCAAACGGGCAGAGAAGCATCTTTAAAACTAACGAAGCTAGCTTAGATCTGAAATGTATATGGTACGCCCAGGGAATATACTCTAATCCCTAAGACCTGGCTCACCTAATCATCTGACTCATGTTGGAGACCTGGTGGGCCACGAAAGGTAAAAAGCCTGTGTGACGAAGATCAGTCCAGACCTGAGAAGGGAAAAGAAGAGTCAAATGTCCATGTGTCTTCAGGTATACACCAAGCGTGACGTTTTTCGGCTGTTAGGAAGACTTGGTGTCTCACCTTTGCTGGGTTCCGGGCAGCCAGAACGGTCAAGCAATTGACACAAGAAGCAATGACATCCACAGGCCGGGAGATCACGGTTGTTAACCTGGTTGGAGAACAGTGCACTGTACTCAGTACAATGAATAATACGACTTGTTGCATCCCAAGTATTTTCCAGTTCTCTTCCCAAATCCCTCCTGGCAGCAGGGATGTGAAAACAGGAAAGCCCTCGGCTGGGGATAGATACCACACCGGGGCTGTCCACAGTGGAACATGTGCAGACTTTAGCCCAGCGGAGTTACCAGATACTGACCGCTGCAGCAGCATGTAGATGCGGGACGTGATGGGCAGGAGACAGTCTGCTATCGACAGGTCTGTACTGATGACCTTATGGACCAGATCAATGATGGGTCTGACCCGCTGGCAGTGCTGAATCACATCTGAGGGGGAAGGAAGCTTGTGATCTCAATGAAAACAATTCCTTTAAGATCACTGAGCAGTCTCTGAGACCCAGATGAACAAATTATGCTAATCACAATCTGGAAGGTTCTGAATCTTATCTTGAAATTCTCTATCTTCCAAATCCTCTAAGCATGTCCATTTTTCTTCCCACAGAGATGTCTCCCAAAGCTGACCTCACCTGCAGTGGAAACAACATGAAGCAGCATTTCAATCTCACAGGTGAAGAGGGTCCAGCTGCTATAAGAGTATTCCCAGCGTACCAGGTAGGCCCTATCGTCCAACATTACTTGGCCCACAGTGCCTTGAGGTATGCGAAGGTTGGTCTGACCCCCTAAGGAAGGGAGAGAGAGAAATTAGTCTAATAGGAAGAGGTGACTCCTATAACAGACAGCAATATTTAATCACTCAGAGATGCATAGTTTCTCTTCCTAGTATCCAACACTGCTACAGCTTTTTCCATTAAAAAGAAAAAGAAAAACAAAACCCCTCTCTTGTCATTGGGGAAGTGACTCTTTCCATGTGTCTGAAAAACAGCTGAGTGCAGAGTGGTTCTCCACTCAAATGATGACTATAGGAAGACCACCTTATGGGACAGTAGGTGCCTGGGTGACTGGGTAAGTCAGTAATGATGCCGAGATTAGGACAGTAAAGCTGTTACTCTTATACACTGCCAGTAGGAAAGGAAATTGCTACAACATTTTTCTACAACTTAATTTGACATTACCATTCAAAACTATTTATTATTGTTTTTAAATTGTGGTAAAAAATATATAAAATATACCATCTTAACCATTTTTAAGTGTTCAGTCCACTGGCATTAAGTACATTCACATGGTTATGCAACCATCACTACCATCCACCCAAAGAACCGTTTTCATCTTGCAAGACTGAAATTCTATACCCATTAACCAATAATTCTCCATTACCCCATCCCTCAGCCCCTGTGACCACCATTCTCCTTTTGTCTCTGTAAATCTGACTACTCTAAGTACCTCATATGAGTAGAACAGTGTTTGTTCTTTTGGGACTGTCTTATTTCATTTAGCATCGTGCCGTCAAGGTTCACCCTTGTTATAGCATGTGTCAGAATTCCTGTTCTCTTTCAGGCTGAATAATATTCCACATTTTGGCTCTTAGGAAGACTTGATGTCTCACCTATATATACCACATTTTTTAAAATCCGTTTCATCTGTCAGTGGACATGCATTTAAAAATTTTATTGTATATACCCTTTTACCCACAATCCCACTTTGGGGATTCTATATACTAAAAATAAAAGCACTAGTATATAAAGGTATATGTCCCCAAAGCAGCATTGTTTATAGTTGCAAAAACCTGACACAGCCTAAATGTCCTCTGGAAGGGAAAAGATAAAAAATTATGGGACATCAAGAATAATTACATAGTTACTAAAAAGAATGAGTCAGATCCACATATAATAAAATCAGTTTGCAGAATGAATTTTGAAAGAACACAGAATGTGCAAAAGGACACACACCAAACTCTTAACGTTAATCATCTGATGGAGACAGGTCTAAAGAGAGATTAGCTTTTTAAAATGTATCTCTGCATTGTTTCCCTTGTTATAATGAACATGCATTATTTTTGAAGTAAAACAATCTAAAGATGGAAAAAAGTGAGAAACTAACTAATAATTTATTAGCAAATCAACAAGCACAGTGGAGAGGAGAAGGACCTGCTATAAAGGCATGCAAGTGAAGCATTAAAACAGCAGTAAGGTCCACACAGAGGCCATGGAAAAGAGACAGCTGAACCAGGGTCTGCCTATCTTACCAAGAGGGTAAAGGAGTTTGGGTGTTTGCCTCCGCCAGAGAGTTCCGTCTTCATGGGAGATCACATCATGGGGCTTGTGCTTATAAAGTTCATTGTAGAAAGACATCTTATCCAAGAAACTATACACCTGCCAACACACAGAAAAAAAAACTCAGCCACACATTTACCAGGGGGACATTTAAGGGGTCTTTCCCATCTGCTTTTCTGCTCTTTCAGCCAGACTGTGTGGTCAGCCAGACTGTGCTGACTCTCAAACTTCTTACAAACCCATCCCTGTGACTCTTCTTAGACTTGCCTCTGCACTCCTTGTCAAATCCTTATTATTCTTTAACACCCAAGTCAAGGCCCCCCTCACTCCACACAGAGTTGCCTCTCCTGAACAGTATGGTCTTTACCACTCAGATGACATTAGTTACATACCACCTGGCTTTATTACTTATTTCTTAGACCCCTTACTCTCTTCCATCTAGATACTAAGGGACTTCACATTTTGTCTCACTCCCAAAATATCTACAATAGGTACTTAATAAAAAGATTTAAATTTAATTTTATAGAACTGATGCACTATCTTTGACATTTTTCATTCAACCTCAGACTAATTCTTGCCATGGCAATGAAATTTCAATGTGGAAAGCAAAAAGGATTCCTAAAAAACATCTCCTACTCTATTTAGGCATCTAACTGAATAACGTACCTTCTTGGCAGTAGACTTCCCTGATACGAGGGCTTGTAGCAATTGCAGGAGTGGGGAGAGGAGATGGGGAAACATTCCACATACACTGTCCAGAATGATCCCAAGACCAGAGGTTGGCTCCTATGATGGAAGGGTAGAAGTCACCGACCTTCACATTATCCACGGATTAACACATCTCTGAACTGCCCAGCAATCATAAGGAAGAGTAAAATTAATCCTTTCCTTTAGGCAGACATCATTCCTCTCTAATAATTTAAGACTTCCACGTTTCCACTGAAAAAGGCTATCAACAACTGATTGAGTCAGGACCTGAGGAGAGACTACTGCTGCCTCCAGTGACCTCTGCCGTCCTCTCCATAGGAAAACACCATTCACCTGTGCATGACCTGTTTCCACTAATGTGAAAAGCACCCACAACATGTCAGCAGATAGCACCAAACACACGAGCAACACATCCTCAACCTGAATATTGCTTCCCACCGGATTCTCCCTGGAACACTGATTCTGTAAGACTGGATAGCATCTCAGGAAAAAGAGAATAAGATATAAAGGCAAATCAGTCAGGCCACAGTTTAAGGGAAAACAGATTTATTCATTAGCTGGACCTTGAGGCTTGAGGCCGTCAATGGTAAGACTAAGTACTGGTGAGAAACTGTTCTCTCCAAAGCCATATTCTTACTCTAAACCTGTTACAATATTCTGAAATCTCTTAAGACACAATTACAATTGCCCAGTGGTACGTTCAGGAGTTAATAGCACTACTGGTGCCTGAGTCTCTCAGTGTAAAAAAAGACTTGATGGGTAGGAGAGAGAACACACTGGTTAATAATGTGGACTAGGGACTCAAGTCAGACAGAACTAGATCTTGACCCTGACTGTGTAGCTGTGCCTAGCTTGGGCAAGTCACTTCACATCTCCGAGCATCACATTTCCTCCACGCAAAATGGTGATGATAATACTACTACCCAATCCATAGATGTTTGTATAGATTATATGAGAAAACAGACTTAAAAGCTTAGTATAAGACCTATCGCAAAGTAAGTGTTTAATAAATTCTTCTGCTACAGAGAATACCGTAGCATGGCTCCCTCTGACATACTTACTGTTCCCCAGAACAGTTCTGGAAGAGAAGGGTCTGCCAGGACTTCACATGCTGTGTCGATTACATCCTGTTGGGGAGGGAAAAAGAAAATGCTTATTTTCCCTAGTTGAACCAGTCCATCTTTTTTTAACTGTTAAAATAAAAACATGAATAATACCTTCATATAGTATGTCAGAAAGAATTCTGGGATTAAAAAGTAAGAGATGGGGCTTCCCTGGTGGCGCAGTGGTTGAGAGTCAGGCTGCCGATGCAGGGGACACGGGTTCGTGCCCCGGTCCGGGAGGATCCCACATGCCGCAGAGCGGCTGGGCCCGTGAGCCATGGCCACTAAGCCTGCGCGTCTGGAGCCTGTGCTCCGCAACGAGAGAGGCCGCAGCGGTGAGAGGCCCGTGTACCGCATAAAAAAAAAAAAAAGTAAGGGATGTAATCTTAATCTGTTGTATGATGTTAGGCAAATTAACCTTTCTGAACTTCAAATTCTAAAATGGTGAAACTATTATCTGCTTCACAGTGTTGTCATAGGATTAAATGAGATAATGTACGAGAAAATGAACTGTAAAGTTTAAAACGCCATGTAAATGTGAGGTACTACTAGATTCAGCTAAACTATGCTCCTAGAGGTCAAGAATAACGCCTTTTTAAATTTTTCATCCCCAGCACCTGGCACAGAGTTTGGCACACACTGGGAATCTAGTGAAGGCTTATGAAATGATTTATTGAAAAAATTCCAAGTACTAGGACACCTGTAACCCCAAAATGTTAACACCAATCCTCCAGGCATATAGTAGGGTCCAAATGTGACCAGAATTTTGGCAAAGGACACAAAGCTTGTTCTATGCTCCTAGAGCTTTGGAAATTGAGTCTTTCAATTAACACCAATTTCTTTTCTCTCCAACGATAAGAAATATTCATTTTCATCAACTTAATCAATTTCTTCAATTTCCAAAATAAGTCACTCATCGTAAATGAATAAAATGACTTAGTTATAAAGAACTCCTCAAATATCATTTCCCACTGAAAGGAACCAGGGCTCCTTGGAGAAATGGCAGATTCCAAGTCTGGGGCAAGAATCTTCTAAGATAATCCTGCAAGATTTTGTCATATCAGAAAGGAACAGAGCTATCAAAATGTGTAAGAGAAATGTCAAACAGATTCAGAAGCTAATCTGAAAAAGCTCTTACTGGCCAAAGATGGGGCAACCTGAGCCTAAGAATACTAACTGCAGAAAAACAACAGACAAAAAAAAAATGAGAAAAGAATAATGACTGCAATGAATTAAAACACAGCTAATATGTTTAAATCCATGAGTTCACAATGCCATGTAAAAAATAAACCTCAGTAGCCAACTTGGGATGCTACTAAGGATGCTAGGGAAAAGTGGTAAATATAGGAAAAGAAGCATGTATAGTACTCTATACCAGAGTATCAAATAGTTAACAAGAGAGAATTTCTTTTTTTTAATTGAGAAATAATTGAAAGATAACATTATATTAGTTTTAGGTGCACAAGATAATGATTTGATATTTGTATATATGGTGAAACAAATTTCTTTTCTATAGCAATGTTCCAACCAGTAAACAAAAGAGGAGAGATAGAGTCAGAATAGTGCCATTTCGTAACGCCTAAGGAACTAATGGATCTAGACAATGATGTGTCTTGTGATTACCATAGTGGACAGCACAACTATAGACTAAAAGAAATTTGACAGACTTATCAACCAATAATGTACATATCTTATTTATTTAGATCCTGACACAAACTTATGATAAACTTATGACATTTATAATTAGAAATTTGAACCCTGCCTTGATTATTTGAAGATTTTTTTTTTAGATATAATGGTTGTGAAATTTTACTAAAATATTCATATTTACTAAATGATGTCTGGGATTTGCTTCAAAATAACCAAGGAGGAAAGGGGCAGAAATGAATAAGATCAGCTGTGCATTGATAATGTGGAAGCTGGTGATGGGATCATTAGACAATTTTTGTCTCCTTTGGAATAACTGAAATATTTCATTTTAAAAAAATATTGCACAAGAATATTAATTAGCATCCACAGCTGTTTGGGACAGGTGCACTACAGAGTAAAAAAAATAGGTTACAAAACAGTATATACATTGTGATTCCATTTCTAGAGAATTATTGTATTTTTATATTTGGAAGGGAACACATCAAAATGTTAACATATGTTATCCTGCAAGGTGGGATTATAGTTTTTTCTTTTTATCAGCACTTTCTAATTTTTTAATCATTAATATGCATCATTTTTATAATATGATAAGTGGAAAACAACAATAAACAAATCATACTTGAAGTAAATGGGTCTGTGTTATATCAGCTTCAAAGAGGTATCTTAGGAAGATGATTGCAAAGTGGGGCAGTGTAGACAGTCTCATGAAAGCCAGACACTGACCTGCTGATTGCCCAGTGTGTGCAGCTCCAGCGAGGTCAGAACAAAAGAAAGGAGTCCATAGACACACATGCACGCGGTGCTAGTGGTACACTGTAATGACAAAGGAGTCAGTGGGTAATTCTGAGTAACACCACTCTTTTCTAGACTCAGCACAATCCCATCACATTAATATAGTCTCTGTAAACAAATGGGAAGAGAACCTGAGGCTTCACAATTCCTAATTTAGTCCCAAGATCAGGAAGACAAAGGGAGAAAAGAGAAAGCAGGAACCATAAATATTACAACATAGTCAAGAATAACATCAAAAAGGAACCATTTTCAAATTGATCAAAGTTTTTGTGGGGAAGAAAACCACCTCCAGCCTACGAAAAGGATAGAGTCTCTATGTGCTGGTATGAATGATGCAGCTGCCTGAACTGTCACCGAGATAAATCAACCAGTGCCAACAAGTTGGCTGAGGTTTCCTTTAGCATGTCAAAACAAGCTGATTAAACTGTGTCACTCAAATTAAGTCCCAACACACAAGACTCAAGAGAATTTCTAATTCATCCTGTACAGTTGAATGAATAAGCTCCCCAAAAAGATTTCTCCAGTCATTATGACCAAAGCTATCTTCTAAGAGATACTAAGTGGCACAGCATAACATACTGGCAAAGAGTCAGACATAGTTCAAACTGTATCCACCATTTACTGCCAATTTGTTTCTGTGGGCAAATTCCATCTCCCTCAGTCTCAATTTCCTAATGTGTAAAATAGGATGATAAGCCCTAGTGCACAGTATTTTAAGGATGGAACAAGATATTGTACAGAAAGTGCCAAGCACGTCTGTCACAGTAAATGCTCTATAAAGGTTAGTTACAAAACTATTTTCATTATCCGTGTCCTTGACAATTACTATTATTATTATCATGACTCATTAATGAGCTTCTGCCTCGCTCTTTGCCCACTCTCATGCTCAAACACCAATAGCCCGAGCCTCACATCATTTCCCCCACTGGCCAGTGAGCGGAGTAGTCGGGTCAAATACTGAAATACGTTCAGCTGGATGGCTGTGCCACCTATCTTCCGGACAACACTGCTTGTCTCTTCTGGATTCAGGGTGTGACGGAGGAGAGCCCAAGCCAAAAGCACTGGGGTGTGATGTGGAATGTCCCCGAAGGTCAACATCAAACGGTCCATATCCTAATGAAAAGAGAAAACAATGCCTGTGTCACTTAACAGAAAGGGTCAAGACCCTTCCAGAGGATCCTTCACCATGCTTTATAAGTCTTCCATTCATCCTCAGTGGCCCCTCTCTCCCATTCTGACATTTTACTCTTCCCAAGCCACAGCCACTTCATTACTAGACCCCTCAATTACTCTTCCCTTTACCCCCAGTTTTCTCTCTTGATTTTAAGTAGTATTAAGATTATAACATACATGTTCAAATAGAGACTCCTTAGAAAATTTCCCTGATCCTTCTAGAACTTTCTCAGATCTCTCCTCTTTTTCTATCTTTCTGACCATCCCATCTCATGTTCTTCCCCTTTCCTCTTCTTTCACAGGCTACATGAATGCAGATAACAGCCAAGGTTCTGTCCTTGGGCCTCTTTTGTCATTATATCATCTCCCTGAGTCACTCTACTTGTTCTCACAGATTCAACTCTCACCTCTGTGAAAATAACTAACAAATCTGAGACTTCTTCCAGATCCAATTAACTTCTTAACAATGTAGAACCACAAATTCCACAATAAGGAAAATTGTATGTGGCAGTATAGTTGAGTGGTTAAAAACTTACTACTAACTACAAACCATCTGAAAAAATTAAGAAGCTGCTCCAAGTTCACCTGACAAATAAGCCCGTCCTGGGCAAACTGGTGCAGTTCTCTTCTGTCATCCAAAGCACACTTATGCAAGGATTCAATATCCATGCCTTCCACCAGGATAAGGGCACTGAAGTAGCTGGAAAGAAAAATATCATGGTGTCATACATGCTACTCAGAAACTCAATGGAGACTAAGGTGAAATGTAAGACACTTTAGTGTCAAAAAGGTTGAGTTATTTTACATTCTTTTTTCATACCTTAGTATGAAAAAGAATGTACTTCTAAATGTACTTCTAAATCCAATATGTATTTTACAATTCCAGCACATCTCAATTTGACCAGCCATATTTTATTTTTTTGGCTGCACCACTCAGCTGTGGAATCTTAGTTCCCCAACCAGGGATTGAACCCAGGCTCTCAGCAGTGAAAGCGCAGAGTCCTAACCACTGGACCACCAGGGAATTCCCATGACCAGTCGTATTTTATTTTTTAGTTTTTATTTATTATTTATTTTGGCCGCATTGCGCAGCATGTGGGATCTTAGTTCCCCGACCAGAGATCGAACCCGCACCCTCTGAAGTGGAAGCTCAAAATCTTAACCTCTGGACCATCAGGGAAGTCCACCAGCCATATTTTAAATGCTTGGTAGGCTCATGTGGCTTCTGCCTATCAAAGCACAGATCTAGTACTGAAGGTTTCTACAGCCACCAATTACATCTAGGCCAGATCAAATGTCTCAATGGTCAAGTGTGTATTTTTTTTTAATATTTTATTTATTTATTTTTGGCTGTGTTGGGTCTTCGTTGCTGCTCACGGGCTTTCTCTAGTTGCAGCAAGCGGGGGCTACTCTTCGTTGTGGTGCACAGGCTTCTCATCGCGGTGGCTTCTCTTATTGCAGAGCACAGGCTCTAGGCGCGTGGGCTTCAGTAGTTGTGGCGTGCAGGCTCAGTAGTTGTGGTGCATGGATTTAGTTGCTCCATGGCATGTGGGATCTTCCTGGAGCACGGCTCGAACCCGTGTCCCCTCTATTGGCAGGTGGATTCTTAACCACTGTGCCACGAGGGAAGTCTGTCAAGTGTGTACTTTTGTTCACAGAGGAAACAGGCCTCAAAATGTGGATATACCCATTTCCATAAAATTCAAAGTACATAGACTATGACGTCAAAGAGGGCAGGGAATACATCTCCCCTATTTATCACTGTCTTCTTGGCATTTGCACAGTGCCTGGTCTACAACAGTTGCTCAACGAATTTTTTGTAGAACGAAAGGATGAACTATTAGATGAAAACAGTAAGTAAAAGAATAGAATGTGATACTTATTTTGAGAAGATATCCCTCTCAATCCAAGTCTTCACTCCCTGAATGACCTAGAACATGGTAGTACGCCCATCTATTTCCCCACCCATTAAGTGAAAAGTATACCTAGCCCCCCCCTTCACCCATTCACAGGACCACTCTAATATCAATGCTCTAAACTCTAAACATTGTACAAGTTCTGAGACCTCAATTCAGACTTACCCAATCCGATCCACAAAAGGATCCATGGTCTCATCTACCAGGTGCCTGTTAGTCTGCCTACTACCAAATCCTTGCTCTTTAAACATCTTGGTTAATACCAATAGGTCAGTAGGTGCCATCTCAAAGTATGCATGATAAAGGAAAATAATTTCTAGCAGCATGGATTGCTCCCGAAGGCACTGAACAAACCAGCGAGACACCTGGCGCTCAGTCTGCACAACCAATGAAGAAAAATGGGAGAGAAATAAAGTCAGATTTTAAAACACATTTAAATTCTTCGAGTTATTTTTATTAGGTAAAACATGTATAAAAATAAGATTAAAAAAAAGTATCCCCTCCCTACAATTCCTATTGCCCAGTCATCCAAATCTATCCCCAGAGGCAACCACTGTTAGAGGTTTTTATCTTTCCTTCCAATAATATACCACACACATTCATTCATTCCGACTAGTAGTTGCTGGGGGCCAGGGGTCACAGACTAACTGCAAACTTACTGGATAGACAGAAATGTTCTATCAATATATACTGATCATGAAGGTGGTTACTGCATATAACTATATACAACTGCCAAATTCAAACTGTACACTTAAAATGAATGAATTTTACTGGATGTAAATTATATCTGAATAAAGCTGAGGGATGCTACAGATGTGTCATTTACACAGTCATTTCATGTAAGTGTGAATGTATCTATAGGATAAACTCTTAAAGTGGAACTACTAGGTCAAGAAATATGTGCTTTTCAATTTTTAGATATTGTCATAATGTTTTCCATTAAAAAGTATATAAATTCAAACAGCAAAGTATGAGTGCCCATTATCCCATCCCTTGGATGTGAGTTTTGTCATGTAAATATGTATTTCATTTGCCTGTTTTTCTGTTCGGTTTTGCTTATTGACTTACAGGTGTTCTTTCTATTTCAAGAACCCTTTAGGCTATGAGTTTGTCTTTTGACTTTGCTTATAGCACTATTTTTGTTTTTTTGCCTTGTAAAAGTTTTTGATTTGATGTTGCCAGGTTTATCTTTTCTTTTTTCTTTTATGGCTTCTGAGTTTTACTTTATTTTTATTTATTTATCTATTTTGGCCACATGGCACTTAGTGCTCTGACCAGGGATCTTAGTTCCCCGACCCGGGATGGAACCCGTGCCCCGTGCAGTGGAAGCACGGAGTCTTAACCACTGGACCGCCAGGGAAGTCCTGTGTTTTACTTTAAAAAGTCTTCTCCAATCCAAAAAAATAAAAACAAAACTACCTCCCATGTGTCTTCTAGTATTTTTATAGTTGAATTTTAAAAATTTAAATCATTGATATCTCTCTGATTTTCTTCTGGTAGAAGGAATGAGATAGAGATACAGTTTGATTTTTCTCCAGATGGCTACCCAGTAGTTCCAACACCATTTATTGAAAAACCCAACATTTCCCCATTAATTTGAAATGCCACCTTTATCATACACTAATTCCCTATCAGCATTTGGTCTACACTAGACTTTCTACTATGTGCTATTCATCAGTCTATTTATTCATGTACCAATGCCATGCTTTAAATTATTTTAGTCTTACTATCTAATAAAGCTTATCTTCCTTTCTGAAAAACTTCCTGGCTATTCTTATTTATTTTTCAAATGAATTTTAGAACCAGCTTGTCTAGTTCCAAAATAAAAGGCAAAGCAAATACTTGTTAGTATTTTTTCTAGGATCACAGTAAATTTATAGATTAAAATAAGAAGGACTGGCACTTGGTGCTGAGTCTTTATTTTCAAGAAGGCACCATGTCTTTCCATTTGATTATGACTGTTTATATCCCTTTAGCATTTTAAAGTTCCCTTCATTTAGATTTTGGATTATAGTAAGCTTATTCCTGAGAAATTTATGCTTTTGTTGCTATTACAAGTGAGCTCCTTTCTTCTATTAAGTATTTTAAAGAGCTACTGTCTGTATTTTGGTTGAATTGTTTTAATAAACATAATAATAATTTCAAAACAAAAAAGGTCATGTTCTAATCTATAAATGCACATTGGTTTAAGGTTTAGGATAAAACAATTAGACTAGTGTCACAGACTTAATAGATAATGATAATAAAGAAGATGAAATCTTGGGTTTAGAGTTTCATTAACCACTAAGAGAATATTTCAGGTAAGAAAAAAAGTAAATTAACTGGAGAGACAAAGTCAAGGGGAAGGTCCAAATTAAATACCATTAGTTAAAGTCAATGTTTTGATTCATATCACATGTTTAAACTATTCTAAAGAATGACAATTTATAAATGTTTTAAGTTCATAGGTGAATAAATAATTTCACCTAGAGCTCTATGAGCAGATATACAATTTTCCTGAGCGTTACAGGAGGGCCCAATAACCACATACCATGAGGTTTCCATGTGTCTCCCATGTTGGTGCTTCAGTTTTATAAAGCTCTTCAAATTGCTGTCTATATTTTGTAACTAGTTCCTTTTCCAATTTATCAACACAGTCTGCATATTCAACCTTAAAAAAAAATCCAAAACAGTAACTTATATGTTGAGTAAAAGGTAAATATTCAAATGAACAGAAATATGAATAAATTATAAAAAGGATTGAATTTTACAGGGTAAAGAGAAACAAGAGGACTAAATGGGCTTACCCTATAGGGGTGTCTTTCATCTTGGAAATAAGTGAGAAGGTGTAAGACACAACGAAGAATATACGTTCTTTCTTCATAGTAATAATCTGCAATCTGGGAAGAACCCAAAGATTCAAAATCAGTTACTCACCTTTGCATGGAAGATATTCAATTTTAAATTTATTGATTAAAAAATCACTTAAAGATGTGAATGAGGGACTTCCCTGGTGGCGCAGTGGTTAAGAATCCACCTGCCAATGCCGGGGACACGGGTTCGGGCCCTGGTCTGGGAAGATCCCACATGCTGCGGAGCAACTAAGCCGGTGTGCTACAACTACTGAGCCTGCACTCTAGAGCCCGTGAGCCCAAACTACTGAAGCCCGCACGCCACAACTAGTGAAGCCCACATGCAGAGAGCCCGTGCTCCGCAACAAAGAGAAGCCACTGCAATGAGAAGCCCGCGCACTGCAACAGAGTAGCCCCTGCTCGCCGCAGCTAGAGAAAGCCCACACACAACAATGAAGACCTAATGCAGACAAAAATTAATTAATTAATTAAAAAAAAAAAAGATGTGAATGGAAAAATTAGATCTGTATAAACAATCACAGAAATGGAAACAGTGTTAGGCCAAAAGAAAGCAAAAGACCTTCATGAACTAGGATACAAGTAAAGTTATACAAGATAAAAGGAATTATTTAAAAATATAAACAAGTTTTCTAGCATGACTTCTCAGTTGGGCATTCAAGTAATAAACTGACTATAAACTGACAGGCCAGGGACTTCCCTGGTGGTCCAGTGGTTAAGAATCCGTCTTGCAATGTAGGGGATGCCAGTTTGATCCCTGGTCAGGGAACTAAGACCCCACATGCCACGGGGCAACTAAACCCACACGCTGCAATTACAGAGCCCACACGCTCTGAAGCCCACAAGCCACTAGAAAGCCCATGTGCTGCAACTAAGACCCAATGCAGGGCTTCCCTGGTGGCGCAGCGGTTAAGGATCCACCTGCCAATGCAGGGGACACAGGTTCAAACCCTGGTCCTGGAAGATTCCACATGCTGCGGAGCAACTAAGCCCGTGCGCCACAACTACTGAGCCTGCGCTCTAGAGCCCATGCTCCACAATGAGAGGCCGCTGTAATGAGAAGCCTGCGCACAGCAATGAAGAGTAGCCCCCACTCGCTGCAACTAGAGAAAGCCTGCGTGAAGCAACAAAGATCCAACTCAGTCAAAAATAAATAAATAAATTTATTTTTTTAAAAAAAGACCCAAGGCAGCCAATAAATAAATAAATATTTTAAAATAAATAAATAAACTGACAGGCCAAATACATGAAAGCAAATATAAAAATACCATTAGTATATGTCCTAATTGCTTGTAACTGATGTACCCAGTTCTCACTAAATACCAAATAGGAAACTACTTCAGAAGTCATGGTCAAATTCCATGTTAAAATGAGATCCTATGCCCACTCTCACCAGTTCTATTCAACACAGTATTAGAAGTCCTAGCCACAGCAATCAGGGAAGAAAAAGAAAAGGTATCCAAATTGGAAGAAAAGAGGTGAAATTGCCATCACATGCAGATAACATAGAAAACCCTAAAGATTCCACACAAAAACTACTAGAACTGATAAACAAATTCAGCAAGGTAGCAGGATACAAGATTAACATACAGAAATCTGCTGTGTTTCTTTACAATAACAATAAAATATCATAAAGGGAAAGTAAAAAATAATCCCTTTTAAAATCACATCTAGATAATCAACAACGACCTACTGTATAGCACAAGGAATTCTATTCAATATTCTGTAAAAACCTATATGCGAAAAGAATCTGAAAAAGAATGGATACATGTATATGTAAAACTGAATCACTTTGCTGTACACCTGAAACTAACACAACATTGTAAGTCAACTATACTCCAAAATAAAATAAAAATTTTTTAGAAAGGAAAAAAAAAGAAAATCACACAAAAAAAAACAAAAACAAAAAACTTAGGAACAAACCTGACCAAAGAGGTGAAAAACTTATATGCTGAGAACTATAAAATGTAAAATACTGATAAAGGAAATTGAAGATGATTCAAAGAAATGGAAAGATATCCCACGCTCTTGAACTGGAAGAATTAATATTGTTAAAATAGCCAGACTACCCAAAGCAATCTACAGATTTAATGCGATCCCTATCAAATTACCCATGACATTTTTCACAGAACTAGAACAAATAATCCTAAAATTTATATGGAACCATAAAAGACCCAGAACTGCCAAAGCAATCCTGAGGAAAAAAAACAAAGCTGGAGGCATAACCCCCCCAGACTTCAGACAATACTACAAAGCTACAGTAATCAAAACAGCGTAGTATTAGCACAAAAATAGACATATGGGGACTTCCCTGATGATCCAGTGGTTAAGACTCCACACTTGCAGGGGGCGCAGGTTCGACCCCCGGTCAGGGAAGTTCCGCACGCCATATGGTGCGGTCAAAAAAAAAAACAGACATATGGATCAATGGAACAGAATAGAGAGCCCAGAAATAAACCCACACACTTACAGTCAATTAATCTTTGAAAAAGGAGGCAAGAATACACAATGAAAAAAAGATAGTCTCTTCAGTAAGTAGTGCTGGGAAAGCTGAACAGCCACATGTAAATCAAGGTCAAAGATACAACACTTCCTCACACCATACACAAAAATAAACTCAAAATGCCTTAAAGACTTGAATATAAAACATGATACTATAAAACTCCTAGAAGAGAACAAAGGCAAAACATTCTCTGACATAAATCATAGCATGTTTTCTTAGGTCAGTCTCCCAAGGCAATAGAAATAAAAGCAAAAATAAACAAATGGGACCTAATCAAACTTACAAGCTTTTGCACAGCAAAGAAAATCATAAAACAAAAATACAACTTTGGGGGTGGGGGGAGATAAAGAAAGAAAGATAAAGAAATTTAAAACTTCAAATTAATCCTACTGCATTTAAAAAAGCCAGCAATGCTCAGAACATGGTCAAGAATCTGTTGCCCAATTTTACATCAAAGAATGGAAATGGTGACTAGCACTGACCTTCAGGATTAAGGCCTGGCTCTGCCTCTCATCTTGCAGTACCGTCTGAAAGAAAAAAGAACAAAGAGCCATCTTATTAGCAAAATCAATTAATAAAGAAAAAGGTAAACATCTTTACCTTACCCTTCAAGATTATAATTGCCCGTTCATTTCTGGATACATTTTTTTACCTAAGTGTATCCAAGTCTGTGCTCAAATCCCTGCCCCTCTCCTCTGGCCTCAAGTTCCTCATATATAAAATCAGGGGCTGGAAAGGCTAGATGTTGTCTCAGGTCCTTTTCAGTTCTGACATCCTGCGATTCTATGATTAACATGTCAGTCTTTGACCTCTCGGCCCCTCCAATTCTGAGGACAGACCTCGACTTAAGCATATGTTTTTTAAAGGCTTTACAAAGTCTTTCCTGAGAATGGCTGTATCTGATCACCTATCTCTGTTGCAGAGAACTGGCACCAAAATCCTGAATTATCTAAAACCAACCAGGAAAAGGATAAAGGTAGAAGGGAGCTGGACATAACTACAAACCTTTAGTGAGTCCCGAGTACCTCTGTAATCCTCTTGAAGGTAACACTGGAGTAACTGCACACTCTGTTCTTCATCAAGACCCTGAAAACAGAGGTTACAAGGGAGGAACAGCCACCTCAGGTCAGAAACCACAAAGAGCACGCAAAGCAATCTAAAGATTTGTTCTCTAGAATGAACACGGAACTTGAATAAACAAAAATTATTTTAAAAGATTTCACACAACATAATTTTAACCCAAATAGGAGAAAAAAGGAGCAGCCACTGACATGTAATTTACATGCCAGTTAAACTTACATGTCAGAAACAACTGTGCTTATTCACCAAGAACATTAATATAGCAGCAGGCATGATCTGGGTTTCCAAAATGAAAAGGAAACAGCCACATAATTAAATACAATCTAGGCGACTTAAAGAACACCCCAAGTATGCTGAAGAAAACTCTATGATATGCAGTAAACAGGGTCAGGCAACTTGACTTGTGGCTTTTAGCAAGAAGAGTTGCAACTTGGGCATTTCTGAAATATAATATGCTCAGTTTAATCTCTAAAACTGAAATAAACTGAATTTTCACTAACAATCACTAACAACAAAACCACACATATCCACCCTGCAGGTAATAAACAGCCAGTGCTAATTTTTACTCACCAAAAACTTGCTGATTCTTAAACCCAGTTCCTTCAGTGGTGAAGCTACATCTTTATTAGCTTTCACTTTTTCAGCTGAATTTGGACTATGAAAAGAACAGTGAATCATTTCCTCATTCTCAATGACCCTCTAGGGGTTTAAAACAAAAATATTAAAGATATTTTTACCACAGACCTTTTTCTGCCTTTTAGGTGCCTATAAAATACACATACATGCGCGCCCACAGACACACACACACACACAAGCTCACCTCTACAGACTTTACAACACAAAGCTATGTCTAAGTAATAAATACAGTATACGTCTGTTACAAACTATAGTTATAACTATATTATTTGTAGATCTACTTAGTTACATTAATTATTTTTGATCCTTATAACTAGCCTGGAAGGTAAACATTACTATCCCCATTTTACAAATGGAATTACCAACACTTAGAAAGAATAAATAACTTACCAAAAATCCCACAGCTAATAAAAAGTTGAGGTGAAATTTAAAACCAGGTCTGTTAGTATACATATATATATTGTCTATGTACACTCAGAAGGCCTAGAAGCTATGACATTCCAGTAGCAGCACGCACACCCAGCACCCAGATCTTTATTTCTAATACCATTCTCTAACAAAAGGTATCGGGACTCCTTGGAGAAATGGCTGATTCTAGAGCTGGGGTGGGGAAAATACCAGATGAGCTTGGAGCATCTTGTAATGCCAGAAAGTAAGAATATACTCAGAAAACAAAAGCATCGGGACATGTCAAAACCTCAAACAATGCCCAATGGCCAAAGCTGGAACAAAGTAAAAACAAAGTATGAAATATACATGAGTCCATAATGATTTAAATAAATGAATGAATAAATATATATATAAATAAATGGGGAAGAAGGGAAAAATCTTCCTTACAGAAGGAGTTCCAGTAACACACATATATGCTACCCCCTTCAGGAGGTAGTTTAATTTCACTACACCCACACACTGAAAGCGGGCTATACTGAGTGACTCACTTCCGAAAAATAGAGTAGGGAAAGAGAAAAGAGTGACTTTACAGAAGAGATACTTGGCAAATGCTACCTTACCCAAGTGAGCAAGGTTAACATCACCAGTGACTTCATGTGGATAACATGTATCCTCTGCCATGATGTGATAAGAATGGTACTTCACCTCAGTGTGAAGTACCCACAACCCACAACCTCAATCTAATAATGAAAAAAAAAAAAAAAATCAGACTTCCAAATTGACGGTATTCTACTACAAAATACTTGACCAGTCTTCCTCAAAACTATTCAAGGTCATGAAAACCAAGGAAAGACTGAGATACTGTCACAGCTAACAGCTAAGGAGACATGACAACTAAATGCAATATGATACCCTGGGCTGAATCCTGGAACAGAAAGAGAACATTAAAAAAAAAGTTAAAAATGTTTAAAAATCTGTGTTAAATTCAAATTAAGCCTGCAGTTTAAAAAAAAAAAAAGTCTGTCAGACTTTAAAATCCCATGCTACTACAAAAGGAACTTTTGTCTTTAAAAAAAGAAATTCATACCACAAATGCCCATTCTGTGAACTAAAGCATATTGTTGTTGGATTTTTTCTTTTTTTTTAGAGAGACTCTCACATTTCACAGAAAATCCACAACACAAAGGCTAGTATAAAGTTAAACAATAAGATCTGAAAGAGGCAACACAGAATGATGATTAAGAACACAGACACTGGAGTAAGACTGCCAGGTTCGAATCCTGGTTCTACCACTTACTAGCTGTGTGACCTTGGGCAAGTTACTTAACCTCTTTGTGCCTCAGTTTCCCCATCTGTAAAATGGAAACAATAATAATAAAAATACCTACATGTGATAACATAGTGCTTATATTCTTTTTTCAAGTCCATATATTCTGGATACATAGTAAAGTATTTACAGATAAAACAACATGATGCCTGGGAGTTACTTCAAAATAATTATGGGGGAAGGGTTAACAGATGATCAAAAAAAGAAAGTTCTTCACTAACCTAAGAGAATGAAGATGGAAGGCGAAGATGTAATAAAATCAACAGGTGTTCAGAAGTAGAAGGGAAATGAGGGCAGCTTGAGAACTATGATGCATAATAGAATGAGAGCTGTACTAGGAATTAAGATAAAAGAGTCTTCTTTTTTAACCACTTTCTATTTTATTATTGTTCTTTTCCACTGCCGAGCAAAAAAAATCTATATATTCAAACAAAGAACAAAAATAGGGCTTCCCTAGTGGCGCAGTGGTTGAGAGTCCACCTGCCGATGCAGGGGACACGGATTCGTGCCCCGGTCCGGGAAGATCCCACATGCCGCAGAGCGGCTGGGCCCGTGAGCCATGGCCGCTGAGCCTGTGTGTCCAGAGCCTGTGCTCCGCAACGGGAGAGGCCACAACAGTGAGAGGCCCGCGTACCGCAAAAAAAAAAAAAAGAACAAAAATAGTACCTATCTCAAAGGGCTGTTGTGAGGATTAAATAACTTACCGTAAGTCTACTGCTTACAGCAGTAACTGGTACATAGCAAAAAATACATGAGTGTCAGCTGCTATTTTGTGTCAGCATTGTTCACTGCTATATCCTAGCATTTGGTGCTGACGGTCTCTCACACAAACATGATGGACTGAAATAAGTATTAGGAATCTTAATTGAGTATTTAATAAATCCTCATCCCTGGATACTAGGGTTATACAACGGATTCAACAATACTGTATTTCCAGAAGGAATTTCCTTTTCTTCAACAGAGAGAAAAAAATGTCCCCTACTCTTTTTCCCTGGTTAGCCAAGTTATATACCCTCTGATCTAACTAACCCAGTAATATCACAGAATCCTACATGAGGGTGGTTTCATCTATGTCAGGTTCCTCAGGGGAATTACTCAAATGAGACCCACAGAATAGCCATACCTGGGAGGTTTATAGTAAGAAAGCCCTTCTAACAGCCGCTGCCAATGTTTATTCAGCTCTGCCTCAATCTGATTCTGGAAAAGAAGAAGGAAATTATACAAATGCAATTTTAATCAGATTCCAGGATCACACTGAGGATAACATATTCCTTTGAGTCTTTTTTTTTTTTTTCTTTTTTCTTTGAGTCTTTTTAACATGCATTTTTCCCCACAGTTGAAATAATTTTGGATATAGAATTCTGTAGCCTGCTTTTCTTTGCTTAACATTCTAACATAATGATTTAACCTTATTATGAAAATCTTGATAAACATCCTTTCTAGTGGTTGCATAATATTTTATCAAGTGGCTAGATCATGATTTATTTACCATTCTTCTAATGTTAGATACATTTAAGCTGGCTATAATTCTTTATTTATATGAATAACACTATGGTAAAGAGCTTTGTGCCCAAAACAATTTCTTTCTTTTAAAATATATTCTCAGACATGGAATTATCTGATGAAGGCATATCAAAAAATGTTAAGGCTCTAAAAATGATGTTAACATTCATTATGTTAATTACAATAACAACACTAGTAATAATTATATGTCATCTTAACACTTTAGCCTCACAGAGTCAGAACACTCAGGGATCCACATGAAGAACTGTTCTTTACTGATTATATACTTGGAAATGTCCTAAAAACCTCAGCCTCTGTGACCTAAGCAGCTAGCTAAACAGAAAAGGAAGAAAAGGCAAGTCAATATGAGACAGAGAAAAGGCCTGAGAATCTCTGTTAGCCTATGGTAGTAAAATGGTGTTTGTACCCCTACTCTCAGCAGCCAGTCAAGTAGCACTGGTATCTTTTCAGAAAAGGAATCACTGAGGTACAAAGAAAAGTGGAGATTTCGAAAACTTCAACAGCTAGGCTATAAGACACACTGCATTTCAGCAAAGAGAAGTGGGGAATGCATAATGTCTATTTTAGGAATAATAAAAGGTGTTTACTTCCTATTTCAAAGAGAAGGGCATTTTTGGTCATGTAAACTACACAAAGAACCACAGAATCCATTCAAGAACACACCACTTACCAGTTCTCTCAGAGCTGACCTTCCAAGCAAAATTGTCCACAGTTCTCTACTACTCCTAAAAAATGAGAGAAAGCAGAGGTAATCTTGCTCTTTCGGAAAAAAGAAAAATGTATATTTTAGAATTAATGAAACACAGTAATTAATGAATTACAGTACATCTTCTATGCTAAGAAGATGCCTCAATTTAGTATTTCTATCTCCTCCCTTCTCATTAAAACGTAATGACCAATAAGGAACAAAAATCCAGAAAAAGACTAATCTGTTTCAGGACTCCCAACACCTTCAGAAAATTTTCTAAATACATGACATGATGCACTTTCTCAATCCAGTAAAGTCTAACAGTCATTATGAATGGCACTACGTTCATTCAATCATTAATGAATTCTCACTAGGTACCACATGCAGTGCTAAATACAGGAGATTAAAAAAACACACATGAGGAGCAGGGCCAGGTCTTGGTGTCAAAATGGCGGCCTCCAGGACAGCTCATACCGATGAGTATCCCCAGTACCTCCACCACCAGTGTCCTTCACCCCGCAGTGAGCCGAAGCTGCCCCCCACACCGCACCTCCCCAGAAGGCCCTCCAAGACCATCAACTCATCATTCAACAACAGGCGTATTTCTGGAGAAATGTGGCATCTCTGGGGAATATGGATAGAGTGATGGAAAAAACAGTGGCTGTTCAAGGGCTTATCATATACATCTTATCAGAATCTACTTCAGATTTATATTAACTTAATTCCAGGAAGATTCCAAAAGTGAGTCCTTTAAAGAATGTACATCACAGCAAGAGGAAGCAAAAAAAAAAAAAAAAAAAGTAGGAACAGAGTGAACTGGTGAATCCATCTCCCAGAACAGGCTTTGTCTTCTCTCTAGCCATGGAGCCATGGAAGCAACTTCTGCTTCTGACATTACAAAGAATTTTCATATATCCTTTGCTCAGATTCAATTATTATTTGTTTTATTATTTTCTTTCTCCCTCTTTGTGTGTGTGTGTATAACTGTATTATATATACAACACAAAAATGCTATTTGTGTACCTGTACACACACATATTTTTCCAAAACTATACAAAATTGTATTAGAGAGATCATATTCCTTTATCCCTAGACACTTCAGTGTATCTTTCTTAAAAGCAAGGACAACTTCATACATAGTACAACAATTGAAATCAAGAAATTTAACATTGATACCAAAAAAATACCCCCCACACACATGAGATATAATCCCTGCCCTCAGGGAGCTCTTCAAATATACTCCCAACCATGTGCTAACCCCAGTTCCTTCCCTCATCCATGGAAACATGTTTTGTGGTTCTTTTTTTAATCTAGAATTAAATTTCAAAATGTAATCATTAAGAAATTCTCTCGGGCTTCCGTGGTGGCGCAGTGGTTGAGAGTCCGCCTGCCGATGCAGGGGACACGGGTTCGTGCCCCAGACCGGGAGGATCCCACATGCCGCGGAGCGGCTGGGCCCGTGAGCCATGGCCGCTGAGCCTGCACGTCCGGAGCCTGTGCTCCGCAACGGGAGAGGCCACAACAGTGAGAGGCCCGCGTAATGCAAAAAAAAAAAAAAAAAAAAAAAAAAGAAATTCTCTCAAGAAAGGATTATGGGGAATTCCCTGGTGGCGCAGTGGTTAAGAATCCGCCTGCCAATGCAGGGCACATGGGTTCGAGCCCTGGGCCAGGAAGATCCCACATGCCACAGAGCAACTAAGCCCGTGCACCATAACTACTGAGCCTGCACTCTAGAGCCCGTGAGCCACAACTACTGAGCCCACGTGCCACAACTACTGAAGCCTGCGCGCCTAGAGCCCATGCTCCGCAAAAAGAGAAGCCATCGTAATGAGAAGCCCACGCCCCGCAATGAAGAGTAGCCCGCGCTCACCGCTACTAGAGAAAGCCCACGTGCAGCAACAAAGACCCAACACAGCCATAAATAAATAAATAAAAGTAACAATTTTTTTTTTTTTTTTTTGCGGTACGCGGGCCTCTCCCTGCTGTGGCCTCTCCCGTTGCGGAGCACAGGCTCCAGACGCGCAGGCTCAGCGGCCACGGCTCACGGGCCCAGCCGCTCCGCGGCACGTGGGATCTTCCCGGACCGGGGCACGAACCCATGTTCCCTGCATCGGCAGGCGGACTCTCAACCACTGCGCCACCAGGGAAGCCCCAATTTTTTTTTTTAAAGTCATAAAAAAAAGAAAGGATTATAAAAAGCATAGGGATTATATTTTGGGAGATCCTAAATAAGCCCTAGAATAGTAACCTGAAATAATTAACACTGCTTAGAAAGCCTATTTTCAGAGAGACGATGAAAAGGTCCTCATAAAATATACTAGACAGTTAACAAGAATGCAAGTTATATTAACTACGAGGATAAATTGAAAAATCTTTTCCCCATTAAGACAGTAACACAAAGCACTAGCCCTATTTAAAAATGTTCAGGATTTTCCCATCAAAAGAGGATGAAAGACACCTAAAGATTATAAATCTTTCCTAAAGGTTAATGCTTTTAAGAAAACAACTTCAATTCTGCTGAATCAATAATCACCAACTCCCACAACTGCACTGTGGAATCACTAATCATCTTTCTGATAACGAGAGCATTCACTATTCAAAAATTAGAAGACTAGATCCAGTTGATGAAACAAATATATCTCTTTGTACTGATAATCCATATTAAAAGGTACAAATAAGCCAAGCCCTAAGAAATTAAAGACAGAAGCAAGCTCACTATTTAAAGAAATTTATAGTAAATTTTGGAAGAATGCCTTTTGTAAAGAGAATAATTATCATCTAACTTACTTGTTTGATAAATCTGAGTTAGCAAAAAATAAAGGGGGGGGGGCTTTAAAATGGCATATGCTTTTACTTTACCAAGGATAGCTTCTGGTTTGCACAAAACAGATTAGATACCTATTATATAATAAATAGCTAATAATGGGGCTAACATTACATCACAATTAATGGAAAGAAATTTATCATTAATTGAAGGCTTTTGTATGCCTGAGCTAAATTATTCTTTTTTATTTTATTATTATTTTTTTTTTTGCGGTACGCAGGCCTCTCACTGTTGTGGCCTCTCCCGTCGCGGAGCACAGGCTCCGGACGTGCAGGCTCAGCGGTCATGGCTCAAGGGCCCAGCCGCTCCACAGCATGTGGGATCTTCTCAGACCGGGGTACGACACAGCATGTGGGATCTTCCCACACCGGGGTACGAACCCGTGTACCCTGCATCAGCAAGCGGACTCTCAACCACTGCGCCACCAGGGAAGCCCGAGTTTGGCTTTTTTATATTCCATATGTAAGTGATATCATATAGTACTTGTCTTTCTTTGTCTGAATTTTTAAATTTTCCTAACACCCTCAAGTTCCATCTGTGTTGTCTCAAATGGCAGGATTTCATGTTTCTCACAGCTTAATAATATTCCTTTGTGTATAGATACCAAATCCTCTTTATCTCTTAATCTGATGATGGACACTTAACTTTGTTTCCATATCTTGCCTATTGTGAATAATGCTGCAATGAATGTGGGAGTCCAGATATCTCTTTAAGATAGTGATTTTATTTCCTTTGGATATATACTCAGAAATGAGATTGTTGCATCACATGTAGTTCTAATTTTAGTATCTGAGGACCTCCATTCTATTTCCCATAGTGGCTGTTCAAATTTACGTTCTACCAACAGTGTTACAGGTGTTCCCTTATATGTCAAGGATTTTTTTTTAATAAATTTATTTATTTATTAAAAAAGAACAAAAAAATGTTCTAAGAGTATTTCTCAAAATGTAGTTGGTCCTCAGCCCAAACAGCAAAATCAGCTGGAAACAACATAGCAACGTTGCAGAATCCTGGTCATCACCCAGAGCTACTCTTTCTCAGAGGTTGGGCATGGGAAATCTACATTTTAAAATGAGTACTCAAATGAATTCCTAAATTACCACTGCTCTAGGGCATCAGCTTGTCTCAGAGGAGCAGGTAAAAGACCTGGTCAGTATAGATCTTCTTTGCCTTTTTTTTTTTTTTTTGGCTGCTTTGGGTCTTTGCTGCTGCACATAGGCTTTCTCTAGTTGTGGAAAGTGGGCTTTTCATTGCTGTGGCTTCTCTTGTTGCAGAGCACGGACTCTAGGTGCGTGGGCTTCAGTAGTTGCAGCACGCGGGCTCAGTAGTTCAGGCACACAGGCACTAGAGCGCAGGCTCAGTAGCTGTGGTGCATGAGCTTAGTTGCTCTGCGGCATATGGGGTCTTCCCAGATCAGGGCTCGAACCCGTGTCCCCTGCATTGGCAGGAGGATTCTCAACCACTGCGCCACCAGGGAAGTCCCGATCTTCTTTGCCTTTTATGCTTGATATAGTGGCTTTTTTTTTTTTTTTTTTTGGCGGGGAGGAATGGGGAGAAAAAGATTCTGCTACAAAACAAAACTGGAGATAGATCACTGCCCTAGAAAAATACAGTAATTTTTACACTTACTACTTAAAAGAAAAAAAGTTAGCTATTTCTTTAGAAATTAAGACTCTCATTTGCAAAACTAAGTTATATTATGGTCTTTTTGTTTTAAGGTGTCAAAAACAATAATGTTTATTGAGAATGAGTTTGATAACAAGATTAGCCAACATTTATTGAGCAGTTATGTAAAGCACTGTGCTAAGTAAGTCTTTAATGCTTTGTCTTACTGAATATTTCAACTTACTTATGAAGCAAATACTATTATTATCCCCATTATCTCATCAGGAAACTAAGGTTTCAGAGTGGTTAAGTAAATTCTGTTAGACCACAAAGCTAATTTATAATAGAGCTAGGGCTTGAACCCAGGTTTGCAGGACTCCAGAGTTCAATCATTATATTACACTGCCTCAAGCTGCACCCAAGAATTTCATGCTGCAAGCAGGCAAAGACTGAGGCGAAGCCTTCTGTCCTACAGTGGCCAGCCACTTCC